>NW_010331983.1:2124-17636 GCF_000700745.2 Antrostomus carolinensis
TGAACAAAAGCAGCTTTAGAAAGGTTAGACCAGATCCATGATCCAGTCCATGTGGAGCCCCATAAACAGCTGGGGTGGCAAATCTGCTACACAGTATGGGGCAGAAAAACCAAAAACCAGTACTGCCAAACACTCTGTATTGTGAAAACACAGTTCCAGTCCCTCTTTGAACAAGTCTCAGAAGTGATAGGGTTCCAAGCTCCTAACTGTAATGACACGACAAGGTGCTTGGCCAACAACCACATGGGACAGGTCATTACAGAACAGCGAGGCAGCGCCCTGACCTTCAGCACACTAGCAGGAGTCAGGATAACAGCGCTGCAGCCACCTGCTAAGGGGAAAATCCCCCTTTTGGGCAGATTTACCTATTTCCTTGCATCCAAGCAGTGACAGTGCAGCTCCAAGACAAGATGGAGTTATTTTCCCTTCTCTTTGTAGCTCTCAGCTGAAGTAGCCAGCTGATACACCTCGCTGTGCAACTGAAATGTGGACAGAGTACATACCCAGAGGGAAGGGTGAGAGGCTCTGTGGGCAACAGGATGGTCTTTGCAGAGTTTGCACATCCCAGGGAGTGGCATCATCCTCACCTTTTGCCCCGGCAGTGGGGCTGACAAGTGCTCTGCCTGGCCAATGCTGCTCAAGGCGCTGCAGCCATATGGGAATCACGCTAAACGAGCATGGAACCCCATTTAAAGAAAAAAAAAAAAAAAAAATCAAGAAAAAGCTTTCTGACAGCATCGATCCCTGATCCAGCCCAGCACGCAGCGGCCCAGAGCCTGTGCCAGCACTGCAGAGAGAAGGGAGCAAGCAGTTGAGCTGTTCAAATCAGTCTTCCCATCACAAAGCCATATGAGAATTTAAGGGTCTCTTTCACCAAAAGACTACTCCAGTTTCAGGGAGGAGGACTGCAGCCTTTTTCAGGGCTTTAGTTTTTGATCTTTCTAGGTTACTTTCTATTTGGGTTGGGCTACAACATCTTTTTCTGTAATACTAGCTGTATTATGTAGCAGTATCTACAGGAGTTCTTAATGACTCACTTAAACACATGCACCTCCTAAAGCAAATTAATCAAAGATGAAAATATCATTTGGTAAACAAATTCATCTTCTCTCTAGATTATCTTGGGTATGATACTAACTCCTACAGTCAACACAATTTTTAGTTTTAAAAAAAAATTTAAAAAAAATTTCCACGGTCTAGGACAAGTCTTGCCTCAAATCAGGAAATCTCCTGCTAAACCTATCAGGCAGATGGCACGTATAGATTTCTCCATGTAATCCTTCTGGCACTCTCACATCTATAAAGCACATTAGTTGAGTCTCTCACCCCATGCTCTAAAGTTACAAACCAGTTTCAGACAGTAAAGCACAGAGTTCTTCTCAATCCCAAAGATGCTTCACTCAGCCCAGAGGTCTGGCAGATATACAAAGAAACAGTATTTCCTTAATTTCTCAAGCAACAGCATTAAGAGAGCTTTAAATTAGCCTGAAGTCTTGTCCTACCCTCTGCTACAGTAGCCCACTTGGCCACTGTATTAAGGTTTCTGGGAACACCTATTAATCACTTAATAGGCTAAAAGACAACTAGGGTAGTGGTCTCTGGCTGACTTTTCTTTTTAAAGAAGACAGACAGGTTCCCTCTGCACTAAAGGATAAGTTATGTCATATTAATAAGGTGATTATCAAATGTGATGAGACAAATCCAGCAAATATCGCTCAGCAAAGGACACACGGGCAAAGAACTAGAGGGTCTTGTTTCATTTGTGGCTTCTCCATTTTCCCAACAAAGTGTCACTGTAATTTTCCAAACCAAGTTTCCCTAGATCAGTTCCCCCCAAATACCTCAGCATCACAAAGTAAAAGCTGTGATGGCAGTATACAAAACAGCACATTATTTAAGATTATACTCCAGAGACCAGCACTCTTGGCTCAGTGTATTGTAAAAAAATATGGTGCAAGCAGTAGCTTTTACTGGCTTGTTGGGTTTTAGTTTCCTCTAGCTACAGCAGTATTTGTTCAACATGTTAATTTAAAAGGGAAAAAAAAAAAAAGAAACACCAGCAGCATGACAAGTTCCTACTAGAAATAGCTGGGCTGCCTGCTTTCTCTGCTTGCCACATCCAAGATCTAGTATTTAAAATTTAACTAGTTGTTTCGTGGATATAGGAGTGAAGGATTAATACAACTGTGCCCTTGCTCATAAGCAGTGCGGACAGCAATACAATCTGAGCTGGCATTACACAGGGAAGACTAAAGACAGGGAGAGAGAAAGCGCTAAGAGGCTTGGTTTGCATCATGTAAACCACAGTTAAATACAAATGCAAAAACCTCTGGCATTAAGGACTGTTCTAATTTAAGGCAAGGCACACCAGCGAGGTACCGGCTAACAGCTGCTCCACATTAATTGCTTGCATGCACACCCTTACCTCGCAATTATTTGGGAGTAGCTTTGGAGGAATAAATCCCAGCATCTATCACAATGAGAGGTTAGCTGCTGCAGAGCTGCTACGTCCTGTAACTCTGTCATAGGGGGTTAAAACAGCATCAAAATAATTCAATGTTTCAAGCTCCGTTTTGACACTATCAACCTCTATCAATCCTGCCACTGCTGTCTGAGCCCTCAGCAATCACTCTGGACACTCACTGTACCCAGCGCTGTGAAAATTAACAGAATATTTAAACACCACTAGATTACACAGCACTGCTATATTAATAGTTTCTGTTCTGAAATTGGGTGGGCTTCTGATCTGGCACACAGGATTACTGTCTACGACTCTCACACCACAAAGATTAGTTAAGAACAGGCTATGACACTGCTTAGACAGGACTACTTAGGCTTGAAGCTGCAGCAGGGAGAAGCGTGCTTTTACAAAAGGTATTTTCTGTTTACAAAGAAAAATTTTTTTCTAAACCAGACAGCAAGCAAGGAAAAAACAAACACATTCAAACACTTCGTTTTCCTCCAAACGTGGTTTGACGAAAGCTGAAATAGCAGATCTAATTTACACCAGGCACCTATTAAATTTTACATGCTGAAGGTGAGAAAAGATTGCCTGGAGCTCAGGGCAGCACCTGTTGATAGCCAGATAGGAATGAAAGCAGACATTTTGTTGCAGTTCTCGGGGCACTTAAAAACACTTCACTGTCACAACTATCTCGCTAACCAAACAGTCATCATAAAGCTTCACCCAGAGAGAAACACAGTCAGTCCTTCAGCAGTGATTACTGCTTTGTTGGTTTTTGGGGGTTTTTTTAGGTTAACAAAGCAGCCAAGTCCCAAATGTGCTTCAAATGGATCTCACATCCCCACTGCTTTTCACTGGAGGTATTTACATTTTTTTACATTACATTAGCTATGTTTCCACTCTCAATGAAAGCGGGAGATACAGGGATGAGAAACCCTGCAAACGTCTGGACTTCTCCAAAGAAGCATTATTAATTGAAATAAAACTCCTTAATTTAATAGAATTTAATTGAATTGGAAGCTTGGCCACTAATATCCGAGTTAAATACTTTTTGCTGTCAAAATAAGAAAGTATGAATTAGAAGGAGGAACTTGGATGCACTTAAACGCAAAAATGAATTATAAATTAAAGAATATTAGGACATTAGCTTAAATCAGAATTTCCAAGCAGCATAATTTTTGAATGACAGTTTGCAGTACTTAATCCATTCATATTTTCATCCATCAAGACGAGCTATGCAGTTAATTTTTGCAGTTAGTACAGAGAAAAGTGTATTTTAGAGTTCAGCTTCTCATCACATGCTGGGAATAAGCTCCTTTTTCAATTTCAGCAGATAAAAACCATTTAAGAACAACTTAAGCTCAGTTCTCCAGCAAAATCCTTTCCCACCTCTTTGAGACATGGTATCAATAAATTCTTCATTTTGTTTCTTTCCATTTCATGGTTGGGTTTGTTTTCTAAACATGGCAGCTTTTGCATTTCAAGCGTTTTCATCCCAACTGCAGCATCTATACCCTGATAGCAGAGGCTTTTTCAGACTTAGTACAGCATGAAGAGTTTGATATTGCTTCCAGTTTGGTTTTCTACACAATTGCTTTTACGCTCATGAATCAAAGTAGACACTCCAGAAACACTGACTTTGCCCAAGCCTCAGACACCTGCAAATGGGTCAAACCTCTGCAACATCCACAGCAGTATTAAGTAACACATCATATTCAAATTCCCCAGCAGAAGAAAACTGACCAGTTTTACATTGGTTGACAACAAAGAATAAGAGTTTTGCTTGGTGGTGATAGATCATGCTGGTGGAGGAGCAAAGTGCCATCAAAAAACCAGCTCAGAAGCTAACGCCTGTCTGAAACCAAGCAGCACAAACATTTGCTCCCGTTAAGTGGCATCTAGGGACAGCATGTCACATCACCACTGTAAATGTTTCATCAGTCAAAAATACAGCCTTTGCCAAGAGTGGAGCACCAGGTGGAAATTCCAGCTGCCCTGCGAGCACGTGCAGGATCAAACAGCATCTCCAAAGCTTTTCACCATGCCATGGAAGGAATAAAACAACCAACACATCACAATTGATGTTAGCAGGTAGAGTAAGCACCTCACCATGAGAAGGTTTGAATGGTTTCTTGATAAATTACAAGAGGTTTTTCACTTGCCTCAGCTGTAGCCTTCACTGATGGCCTGGAGACCTGCATCATCAGACGTGCTGCATGTTTTTCCTCATTACTCTAGGTCATGGAGGTAGCATGCAGACAGGCATGCCCTAAACCTCAAGACCAATACAAACAGGCAATACTCAACTGTTTTAAGTGCCACCACTGAGCAGTAGCAGAAACTCCCCATAAATCTGCAATTACTTCAAAACCCAACAGGTTTGCATGTTGATACTCCTTTCTGAAGGATAACAGCTCCTTCTGCACCCACAGCACACGGGCAACCAACACAACAGACCAGGCCCCGTACAGCTACTTCCTTCATCAGGTAATAACAAAGCAGACACCAGCCTGAAATTCTGAAATAACTAGGTCATCTACTCTGTTTGAACACCACTGCTCTTCATTTGCAGCTCTCCCAGCCCCATACAGGTAACTTTAGACATAAATATAGAGTAGAAAGGGGTTTAAATAAGCCTTTAGCCTGAATCACATTACAGTAAGACTGTCATCGTAAGGTTTGCATTGTTTTGCAAGAGCAACCTTCATTTGTGAAGATCCATTCACATCTATTCTTTCAGGAGACAATTACAGGAAATCTCACAAACACAAAACTCATTTCTAGCAGCTTAATAAAATCCCCAGGAACTGAACGTGGAAGATGAGATCCAAGTGTTGAGTACTTCCAGGACAGGATCTCTTATAGAGGGTATCTTCAATCTTGCTAGCTTTTAAACAACAGCAACTGAGCACTTCAAGAAGCTGCTGGAAAAACTTTCACGTAATCTAATATTCCCAGGCTCGATTACAGACAGAACATAAGGCGGCTGTTGTGAGAAGATGAGGACAGCAGCTAAACGATCAGTCTGTCACCACCCATCCATACTCTCCTCCTCTGCCATCCCCCAAGGCTTGTGAGAGAATCACTGTGGGTCATTTCTGCCATTAGCCATCTCATGGCTTATAGAGCCAGTACCACACACAGGTGAATCGGAGATACTTCTCATCCTCCAAACACCCATCATCAACAACAACAACAAAATCAGTACAGTTAAATCTCTCTGCACCCACTGAGGATACAGTCGTCGCATCTTACAGCCCCACTGGAGCCACACCAAATGGCTTTTTCAAATTATCCACCTCTGAATCATCCAAAAATTTACCTTCCTCCTGCTACTGGCATTTTCCAGCAACTCTCCATGAAGCCAGGCCGCTTCCCTGCAACGCTGCCAGTCACCACTGTCAACTGTTGTCCTCCAGCTGGCACATACCTCTTCATTGTAACTTCCCATTAACACATACATAGGCTTCAGCTTCAATGCTGATCATCTCCTTAGCTTCCTCCATCTTTCTTCATCTCATTAATTTCCCTTCACACATCATTACTTCATTTTGAAAATTAAGTTTTATAGAATTACTGAATTAGTACCATGACATGATGGCACCAAATGGCAGCTTGGTATTACGATCTCTGTTGTAGTAACCTATCTCCACTTTACTAATTGTTTCTGGCTCTGATGAACATACGCTCTTTTAGCGGAGGAAGGTAATAAAAAGCAACTTCGGAGAAAACTCTATTACTTCAGTTAATTGCTTCAAGAGACAGAAATGAAGCAATCAGCTGCTTTACATTTTCTCTGAGCCTTTTGGAAAGTTTTCAGGTTAATGATTAGGAGCCGCAACAAAGATCCATTGTCTAACAAAGCTTCTAAAATTAGGAAAAAAAAAAATACTAAAGCAACAACTCCAGGATGAATTAGCAAATTTGGAAACTCAAAAAAAATTAATTCACACTGTAATACTTCTAAATAAAAAAAGACTGGATGGATTTGCCATGATGCTCAAGTGGGCTGGGCAGCATTGGCTCTCAGATGACTGCAGAAGCTCCACCACCAACTCAACACAAATTTTAAAAATCATATGGGCTACAAGCAGGGAAAGTATTTTCCAGTATTTCAGCTACACTTGCTTCCAGACTAGGAGGTCTTTGGTTTGTTGAAAGGACAAGGATGCTAACCCTTATTTTATACATTTAATTTGAAGAATTTTTTGGCTTCTACTTCCTTTGCTACAGTTCTGGAGCATAAAGTAAATCCTTTAAAGAGCAAAGACCACAGGTACAGAGGCTCTATGAATTTGAGCAAGTTACGCCACTGTTCACTCCTTGAGGACTACAGAACAAGGTCTCCAAATGTACACGCTTTCACAAACCATTTCTCACTTTTAATTCTTTTTTTATTAAGGAGTGCTGTTGTTTTACTGCCCACAAAGGTAGCATCACCCGAAGTACTGCCCTCCTCCTGGTTTCTCCCACCATAAGAAATCCCATCACACAAGCAAAAGCTCAGCAAATCGATGCAAGCAACACAAGCCACAGCTATAGTTTCTAGAGTTGCTGGCGAGTGATGTACTGAGAGAGAACTGGAGTGGGAGCACGTGGGTACCAGAGTACATTGCAGAATGGGTTTATTCAACCCATTGCCTCCCACTCATGAATTTGCAAAGATTTGCCTTAAAAAGAGTAGGAGAAGGTGATGGCATCATTTCCATATAATCCTTCCAGTTTACTATTTCAGTAGCTCCTTAGTATCTCCCATTGCAGAGGAAGAAAACAACACTCTACTCCAGCTAGGCTGCGGACAAGGTGATATTAAAAGCCCCAAAAGAGTTTTGGCTACCCTGAACATAAAGGACTTGCAGGTTCATCAAGGTAGAGTCCAGATCCCTGGTAATAACCCATTTCCCCCTCATGCCAAACCTTCAGTTGACATCCAGTGCCTCAAAGTAGGATGAGAAATCAATGAAACAAAAGAGATGGCTATTTAGAAAAAGCCGTAACATACCTGTGTCCCAGTCACAGTCACCTTCCCTGCTCATCCATAGAATACTACTCACACAAGCAGTGTCCACAAAGCTTATTTCAGCCCCATTCCCTCTCCACCTCATACATCACTGCTCTTCCAGACCCACAAGCTCCATTTTTCCCCTTCTGTTCTACATGACCTCAACCCTGTAAAAGTTCTTATCCCACTAGATTTAATTTTGACCTGCCACACAGTTACTGCACTGTTCCTATATGTGTACCACAAACAGATCCAGCTCCAAACAGGAAAACTGTTGGCTTTTTCCAGATCACAAGCATCCTGAATGGCAGAAAGAAGCATCGCTTGATACTTCCAGTCCAGTCTCTCAGACCAACAGCCTCTAGAAGACTAGAAAAATCACATGGGTATGGTTTCAATTCTTGTCTCAAACCAGTATGACAACGCACTAATGTGAGGCTTGAAGAAAATATGCTGTTAGTTCAAGAGCACATTTTGCCACAGAAACAATGATGCTGAATGAAGCTGGAAGAGTTTAGTGACTGGGCAATACATACCAAAATACCTCAGCTTAGCCCAAGAGCACAGATTGATCAGAATCAGGTAAGAAATCTCCTCTTGCCTTGCACAAGATTTTAGAGACACCAAGGAAGACTCCAGAAACCCAGAAAGGCTTAGCTACGCACCAGCTCTTATTTTAGCCTACGAGATAAAATAACAGCTACTTGGATTATTATTTTAGTTTGAAATAGGGCAGTAACGAGGCAGGGCAGTAAAACACGCTCTTCAGAGCTTGCTCCAAAGAAGCTGCATCCCATCACCACCAGACCAAGACAGAGCAGCTCAGAAAATATTTATTTCGGCAGCAACACAAGCTCATGTAACTGCTGGCTCCTGGGCCTGCCACTGACCACTCAGCAATGGGAGCATAACTGCTCACACAGCTACAAGGGAACCAGACAGAGGAACTCATTCAGGTTAAGGGGGTCACTGGTTTATTTCACGCAGAGCAGGATCACTGTGTGGCCAGACAATGCAGTTGGCGCAACTCAGACAACAGGAACTTGCTTCCAAGAAATTTGGTTGTGAATTCAAACTGAGAGCCATATGTCAGGCACATCAAAGTCTTTCCCACATCAGACTCCTCAAATCTTGTCCCAAAGACTTTAAAATATATTGGGGTATAATTTGAGGCAAGTTACAGCCAGAGGTCCCACTTTTCTCTTCCATTATCCCACCAGCAACATTAGTTTACATCTCAGAAAGCATAAGCCAGAAATATTGTTTCTCATCTTAAAGAAAAATACAGCAGGTTGACATCTTTCTTCCAAAAGCTTTCCCTATTTCCAAGAGAGATCTTGAGCAGAGTGGCTGCTCAGGAGTGCAGTCTACCTACTAAGAGCAAGATCTAGCCCATCTACGTCACCATTACAGCGTCCGGGGGCTATATTCAGCTGGGCTACCAAACATTATGATTTTAATAGTGAAATGTGGAAATACTGCCAGTCTCTACAAAGATGAGTCCTCAACATAATCACGTCATGAGCCTGGCAAGACAGAAATACACTTTTTCTTTTTTTAAGGTCTTTTATTAGTCTATATGACTAGAAGTGGCATGTGTCAGGTCAACTACCCATCATGTTGGTAAAAGGAAAACAACCCAAAGCACCACATTTGGGTTTCAGGGGAATGATGTCTTCGGTGACTCAACTTCTGAATGAACTGTGTATTTCTGGGAAAGTACAGGTACACCAGTGTCAGCTACAGAAACTGTCCTGTTTGCAGGCAGAAAGGGACAGTAAAGGAATAAAGCCAAAAGAGGAATTGCACAATTCCTTTTTCCTTTAAATCATTTTGTCAAAGTCTTACGGTGTCTCAAAAAAGCTTCCCCTGCTTCTTTTTCCTCATTCAAATACATATCGGTACATTAATTTCACTTTTTCACCATAGTCAGCATTGTACATTGCCAGATCTTGGTCCAGAGCCAGATTCACCCATAGGGCTGTACCCATTTCACGAGCTGGATGTATCTACAGGGAACTGGCACTGTTCCTCCCCATCAGGTAACAAAACTGCTGTCTCTGCTAGCTCCGGTTTCCAGCAGCTCACACAACATCAAGAATAGGTCATTTCAACCCTGGCCAGTAAACTCCTTGCCGGTCAGTAGTAGCTGGGACTTCTCTGTGGGTTTTGCATGCCCTTAAGATAACAAAACTTCACTTTTGCTGCTTTAAGCACATTCAAAGGCATCACCTGGTCAAAAGGCACTAGCTAGGCAGTAAGTTTTAGGAGGATGCTATTAGCAGATCTGTGAAGGTACCAGAAGTTGTGCTTTACCTTAGTAAGAAATCTGTACTGCACAAGAGACTGACAGCCACACAGAATGGTTTGAGAATTCGGGGTTTTTTTGTTGTTCACAGAATGTATCTTCCAGCACAATACACAACAGCCTACTGCATGTCCTTTTCAAAATGGTCAAACAATTGCTTCATTCCTTCAGATCTGTTATCATGCTTCATTCACTGTAACAGAACACTATCTGACCAAAAAAAGTCTATTTCACTTAAAAATAAAAAACAACCTCAAAAAACCCACCACACCTGCAAAGTCCTTCCCAGAAGAGTAACCTAGAAGTATTTTGTGATGCCAAAAGACTATTTTTCTTCTGAGGATAACTTGAAGAAATAATGATACCATGGCATACTTGTGGTGTACAGAAGAAATCAGGCAAATTCTTGAGAGGATGAGAATATTTTTCTGACACCCGGTATCACAGTAATACTGGGAAGGGTAAATTGCCGATTACTTGTGTTCTTTTTCCATAGCAGGTCTGTCTGTAGGCTCATATGTGCCAAAGAAACAACTAATTTTCTGGATTAAGTTTTGTAAGACCTCTCTGGAAAGGTCTCTCAAATTGGCCTTTTCCTAGTCTCAAATGTCCTTCCAGATTAAGATTAAAGAAAGGGTGTCCTCTCTTTAAAGCGTGCACAAACAGAGGATCAGACCCCAAAGATGTTCAGCATAAATACATCTCTCAAATGCTAGTTAAGTTTCAAATTATCGGGTGATCCATTTCCCACTTGCTTTTGTTACTGAGCACTAATGGAGAACATCTAATCTATCCCAGTAGATGAGATGTTTAATCACAGAAGATAATTCAGCCAAATTGCACATCACCTCAAGACAACTGCTGTTGAGTTGATTCCTCAAAATCAGTTGTTTCCAGGATAGCACCCGACTGTGAGCAGAGCTTTACCTCGAAGTGTACTGCCAGCACAAACATGTGGTTCTGGTGGTGCTTGATTACATGGCGTTTTCCTCTTCTGACAACAATGAGAGCAAAAGGACAGGCTACCTCCTGCAGCAGATTTCAGGGGGAAACACTCACTATGTGACTATCTTAAAATAACATGCCTGTGCAGCCTGTGTCTTCAATCCTGACTTCAGAACATTATCATTAACATTTTCCAACAAATATACAGACAGGGAGAAGAAAATGGTAAGGCACGATAACTTCTTCCATGAGCACACTTAGGTAGCATCCACAAAAATCAGTAAGTTAAAGATCTACCATGAAAATTAAACAAAAGCCATCCCAGTTTCAAACTTCTGCCATGGCAATGGCCAGGTCAGCACAAATACATTTTGATACCTGGTCACTGGTGGCATGCAACTGTTAACCCCTTCAGAGACAACATGACTGATGAGAAACACAGGCTTAGCTGAAGAATTTTTAGCTAGTGGAACTTTACAGGAGCAGTAGAGAATATTTATGGAGAAAATATCCTTAATATTCTTCCATCTTATCTTTCTCCTCCAGACCTCAGTTTGGTGAGCATCCAAGCACTAAGTATTTCTCTTCACTTCTCTGTCCCTTATTGCTTCTGATTTTGTCCCTTCCTCAAAGCAGCACTCAGTTTAAGCAACCATTCCCTCTCTGGCACCCTTCACTTGGACAGAGAAGTTTTTATCCACTCACCGAGGCAACAACACACTACATAGCACTTTAGGAAAGCAAAAAAACACCTCCCTTGGGCTGATTTAATCTCCCCACCACTGCTCAAAGGCCCTCAGCTTGTTTACTGTCATACATACCTGGCTAAACAAAGCACTCAGGTACACAACACTGTACGTTGTCACAGCAGTCACTCACCATTCAGCAAAGATTTAACGAGCATTCCCATTTAGCAATCCAGCTCCACAACTGGATCCCAGTCCTGACCACCTTCTCATCTTCCGACAGCAGACCCTGCCCACGTATCATCTCCACATCATTCCGCGGAAAGATTGATGTCTTGCCAAATTGCAATGCAATACCAAACAGGAAGAGCTTCACCCTTTCAAGTATTTACTACCAAAATAAGTTTCGTACACACAATGCCACCTCGACAAATAGACAATAAATCTACGTCAGTGATGCCTATGCATTAGTCTACAAGTCTCAATCAAGAAAGAAAAAAAAAAAAAAGAAATTAGACATCTTAACGCTTCTAGACTAGCTAGGCCCAGGAAATCATTGCCAATACAGCAGTATCTTGGGGATGTCATCTTTGGCAACATCTTTACCTTGGCAATAGCCCCAGAGCAGATGTGGTTATAGCTTATCTCACTTCCCTGCACAAAAGCAACTATACACCTGCAAAAGCACTTTTTCTCTGCTGGCAGAAGCTGCATCTGCACTAGGAAAATCTGCCAGCATCCTTTTCCCAACAAGCCTCTTCTGAGCTAGAAGAGGCTTGTTGGAAACCACTGGGAACCATTTTTTAATGATGACTTTGCAGTTTATTTACCATACTCTGCTCATTTTGTCTTATCTAGTTTTATAGCCAACAAAACAGAGCCTTGGCAACATCCTATTTTATAAGCTGGGATTTCTGCTACAAGAAGTAATTTTGCTTGTTTACACCCCAAAACTTTTTCCTCCGAGGGCACCACAGAAGCCACCTTTGGAGAAAGAATATTCTGGAAGCACGAAGTGTTTAGCAATTCTCTTGTTTGTTCTCATTCCCATCCTTTAACAAGATATACCTAAAATTGTAACTGCAGTCTTTAACTGCTGCAGGTATTTTTAACCACCTATCTGAGCTCCCTTGAGTTAAGAGAAAATAATCTGTTGCAATTCAATACAGAAATAACAAAACACAAGTCTTACACTAGTGGGGAAGAACAGGAAACCTCAATTTTTTTCACCATTTTCTCATTTAAGGGCTTTGAAGACTTGCCTCTACACAAACTTGCATTCATTTAGTTAGAAGTATTTTTAAATCAGTCCAGTTAAACCAGAAAGTATGTGCAGACCCTCCAAAGCACCTGGAGCATCTCCCTTTCAGTAGGGAATAGCGAACCAACCTGGATGTGTAATTTTTGTATTTGACAGAGTGTGTGCCAGTCAACAAGGATCCCTCGTTCCCTTCCCCTTCAAGTATTGCTACCCACCATCAGACAATGATGAAAAAGCCTACCTCATCAGTCCTGCTTTATCACTGATGTGAAGGCTAGCAGTATGAATAGTTAGGCTAATGACTGGCAGATAATTAAGTGCACCGAAAAGGCTGGCACCCAGCCTCTTCCAAATCACAGTGCTGCCAGCCTTTGGAGATACAGGCCATGGTACACGATGATGAAGGAGATCTCCAACATCTCCAAGCACCCCCCCCTCTGAACCGCAATAGTCCAAGACATACATCACATTATACTTGATCTTTACTGTCATACAGAACTACACTTGCATTTACGATTAACTATCATCATCCAACACAAAAACAGAGTACATTTTCAAGTACTAATTTCAGCTCTCAATCTCGCAATACAAATAAAGAAGTTCCAAACACATCATTTTACCAAGTAAAATAAAGAGCATGGTTATTAGAGAACATGCTAATGCATATATAAAATACATATAAATCAAAGAATAACACCTCAATTTGCACAAACAGTCTTTCAGTCATCACAAAGTATTACTAACTACCAAAACAAACATGTTGGACATATTTGTTCATCAGATCTTCACAGTACCTGGAAACTGTTACTTTATTTTCCTGTATGCATACTAGGTGGGATTTTACCCTACAGACCTTTGACTTTACACAGAACCAAACTGCATTAACAGCATCTACTGGGATCATTTACTCAGGTGTAGAGGAATGCAGAATGCAAAATGCAAACACTCATTCTTCACTTTAAGGTAAGGACTCATGGTCAGAGCTCCCAGAAGAGATATGAAGCCACTAACTAACTGGAGTGTTCTCCTTCCCATCTTTTTACTAAAAAGATGTTGTTTGGCCTAGTTTTTAATATACATTGACCAGCAAAGCTCTGTCACTTCTGAGCACCTACTTTGGAGTCTAACCTCCTCAGGACTTGAGGTTTCTCCTGGAGACATAAGTCTCCCACGCATGCTCCATTCTTCCAAGACAAGGTCCTTCTTTCCAAACCATTCCTTCCACCTCCCTGTTTCTCAGATCCCCAAGCCTGACTGGGACATAGATTTTTAAGAGTTAACTTATTCTTAAGTCATTCTTCCCACACAGGAAAGCACATTGCAAGGAAGCCTGTTTACTCATGTGAATTCTCCTGTTTTCTCTCCCCATTTCTCTCTGCCAGACAAAGGAATGCTGATTGCGTTTGTATTTTGTTACACAAGAACACATGCAATCCAAAGTTATCAGCTGCAGAGGGGACCAAACTTTTGAAAAACCTATCCAGAGCTCTTTCAAAATTATAATTATATGTGCACCCAAAAGAGGCCACAAAAATGTTGTCTTCAGGTGCAGATACACATTAATTCCTTTTGCTGACAGTACAGAGTTGAGCAATTCAACCCCCATCACTTCTGGCAACTGCTTGCAGGGTCAAACAGTGGGCTGACTGATAAGAGAAGAAAGGAGGCACATTTAATCAGAGTTCACTGATCCCATTCATTATTTGGCCCTGCAAACAGCTGTACCCATGCAGAGAGGGAATGGGAACTGCCTAAGCCAAGAGCAACACACATGCAATCATGTCTGCCCCTATTCCAAGTTGCAGGTGTACATCTATACATCTCAAAACGCATCGCTTGGGATGAGTAGTACACACTCAAAGAAACTCAAAGCACCAGAACAGCTTGAGTTTGTTGGTGTTTCAAGCCAAGCAGCAACAGGAGCTTATCAACCACCCCCCAATACTGCCTCAGCTCAGAAAACCAAAGAAAAGCCTAAAAGGAAGTTACCCAGAGTGAAGTACTTCACTACACAGTAACCATTTCACCAGATTCCACACATACATCAAAGCGGCACGGGAATGGTAAAAAAGTATGGCCTGCTATGATTTTTATATAATGGACTTGTCCAAATACCAGCTACTTCCTCCGTGGCTCTGAAAAAGTTTTGCTAAAGTAAACAGGTCAACTGCACTATGCCACGGTAGTATACTCGCACAGCTTACTCAACGTGCTCCTTCAGAGGTTGACCTAGCTTACTAATACCAAGCAGAAAGCAGAAGCCTTCAGAACCACTTCAAATTTTCATTTCTGTATCTTGGAAGAAAGTCTCCATGCTTTCTCTCCTTAATAGGAATGACCAAGAGTTTAAGACATTAAAAAAAAAAAAAAAAATTGAATTAACACACAAAGACAACAGTTATTTTGCCAACTGACTATTTTTAGGTGCAATTATACAGATTCCTCTGGTTCTACATTTTTAGTGTGCATTCTCAGATTTTAACTGTGCCCAAGTAGAATCCTTCTGAGCAAGAACTCCTACTCTATCCTGCTTATCTGCTGCAAAACAGTTTAGAGTCTGCATCCCTCATCTGGTAAAATAACACACAAAACATTACATCATCAAGCACAATTTTTCTAAAGGGTTGTAAAGGCAATAAGCAAATATTCAAGCTTTTAATTCAACATTGTTTATTATCTCCCTCCAGTTCCCAAATTCCTCAAATCACAATCAAAGTTTGATCTTTTGTGAATCAACACACACTGTTGCCACAAGAAAAAGGCACGTTCATGGTGTCCCAGAACACAGGGGCTGCCTCAGACCAGGAATTCAGGCAGAGAATTGATTAAGTCATAAGAAAAACACT
>NW_010331983.1:17668-25263 GCF_000700745.2 Antrostomus carolinensis
TACTTCCCCAGAAGACCTATTTTTAAAGCAGATTGCCAAGACAGGATCCTTGCAGTGCTCGTCCCTGGAAAAGAGAGATGCCACATGGTGCTCTGGGATATAAAAGCTATCACTGAGGAAAACACAAAACTGAGAATGCTTTAGAAAAGACTGGGATGAAGGAACTTAATATGCCAGCAGTAGTAAGCAGTTATAAGCTAGGAATTACAAGTAGAGCTCAGGAAAAGGCCAAGAAGCCCGGTTTTAGGTAGGTACACAGGCTACCACCCAGCTACTCTTATAGACAAGAACCCCCGGCTCACAGGGCTCTCAATTGTTCCACTGTCCCCAGCAGCAGCATTTTGTTCTCTCCTCAATATATACACAGCAGACTACAACCTTTTGCCACCACACAGACGTGCTAAAACCTGGCAACAAGGACAGGGATACACTGAAACACGGTGATGGAGAAGTACTGCTTGACACTTCAGCTGTCTGGGCTCCACACTTCTCCAAAGGGAGGACACCAAAGGGATACATGTGTCCCTCCTAAGCCAGTTCTTTCAGGGGTTTTAATTCTTTACTAGCCTACCAGCTAGATATCCTGGCAGCTCTCAAATGCTGCCCAAAACAGCCCGCAAGATCATTGGCACTGCCAAAAGGCACCACGATTGCCAGTACACTTGCACAAAGCAATCCATGTCCGGAAGCAGGCAGATAAGCTACAACAGGAAGCAGCAACTTTTTTGGAAAAGTATTTAAATGGTTTATTAGCGTCTTCCTTGTTCCAAGTGACTTGGATACTGTTCAAAGTCTCTATAAGACTAGATCTGAAATTACTCCTGAAATTTGAAGTTCTGCCTGTAAAAACAGGCAGGAGACTCGAGGCAGATAGTTGCATTTCAGTGTTATGTACATACAGTGGTTTAAACACCACAGTGAACTACTCTGGATACCAAAAATAATTACTCAGCATTGCTATGCCATGTAAACAAGGGACCTCTTTTGAAAGAGCATCTAGAGTTATACAGACATGTCAAATTCTAAAAAGGCACTGACTTGTGAAGTACAAACACTACCAAACTAAGTTACATGTGAAACTCAGCTACCAAGGAAGCCTGGAATAGCAATTTTCAAAGCATTCATTTAAACAGCACTTCCATCCCAGCTCAAGATCAAAAGCTAAAAGCAAGCTGAGGAATCCAATAGAGCCAGAAAAACTCAAGGCTTTCAACATTCCCAATGGCAAACACTTGGGATAGCAAAGATATTTAAATATTTACAGAATTTCCATTATCAAATTTTTTTTTTTTTTTCCCCTCCAGCTCACACAGAGTCAGTCTTTTCCTCATCAGGCTGGAGCTTCCTGCGCCCATATCCTACCGGAGCTCAGCGGATCTCTCTCAAACACGTAGGCATCTGTATTCCAGGCTGCACTCAAATGCACCATTTGGCATTACTGAGTAGCTACAAACCTTCCGCGTGTGTTTTACCATCAATGAGGCTGCAGTTGTCTTGCAACTGCTGAAGCTACCAAATGACTTCCTGAAATTCAGCAGCATTATATGCTTCTATACGCGTGAAAGCCTCCAAACGTTCTTTACGGCTGACAATAATAGAGCATTGCCAGCCACAAAAGAAAATATCACTTGGAATACTTTTGTATCTTTCTAATTCCAGAAGTAACAAAAATGCAGAGGACTGGAAGCATGAAACAGGTAAGTTACAGACTGAAGCACATGGAGAGGATGTTCAGCCTTCACAAGTCATTTCTCATGAAAAGTCACAGCTCTTGTGATAAATTCTGAATTCTTTTCCCAGTTACCAACCATTCAAAACAGACTTTCCTAAGCAGAGGAATGAGCAGCTATGCTCTCCAGAAAAGACTCCTACAAATTATTTCTTTATGAAAACCTTGACTCACTATTACAACATGCAGGTAGCTTGGAGATCAACGATCACTTCCTTAAATTGCTCTATTATATCTGACACCAAACAGCAGAACCACAGAAGAGAGATTCTTTCCAAAATGTAAAACTGAAAACAATTCAACAGGTACCAAGGACACTTGGGGAGGTGCTGTACAGGGAGCTACTTTCAATTTATGAGTTCACAGCATCACTTTGAAAAAATGTTGAAGTCTCCCAGGTCTCAGTTTTGAACACAAAGAAGGCTGTCAAACTGAAATTCTGTGCTCCTAAATTTAACGTTGCTTGCCAAACACGATTGCCCTAGAATTCTGTATCACATCACAGGAACACAAAGAGCATCAGAGGTTTGGGTTTTATTTCCTATTATGAACTTTAAGTCATGCAAAGCTAAGGAGTCAAAGCTTGGGATAAGTATGAAAGTATAAGCTATAGTTTCATTTTAATTATACTTTAACACTCAGAAATAGCTATTGTTTCACATCAAGGACTGCGAACGCTGCCGACTCAATTATGGCTTCTCTGTGGCACACCAGTTTCCAATTTATAGCAGAAATAACACTTCCTACTTTGCATGCCAAGTGTGGTCCTGCACACTAAAATTAAACCCACAGGGAACAGCAATAACTGTATTTAATATTTATTAAACATTTGTTTCTAAAAGAAAGAGTAGCTAAAAAACAAAGAGTGTTTTCAGTTTCACTTTGAAAACATCCCCAATACACACCAGTCCCTATCTGCATCTACAAGGGCCCTGAGAGAAGGCTGCCTTGTTCTGATCTTTGCAAAATTATGTTGAGAAAAAACAGAATCAATTTTTTTTTTTACTCATGGTCAGCCAGGAGATTTACATTTGGTCTAACGGAAATGGAAATTGAAAGCACTAAGCAAGTGGGTCATTTAAGTACAAGAGTTTACATTTCTCTGGAGGCTTAACAGATAAAACAAGACTTTTCTACCTGGTAACGCTTAAATTTGTAATAATTCTAAAAAAAAAAAAAAAAAAAAAAAAAGATCTATTATATTCAGAATTACATGCCTCAGCAGCCAGGGAACAGCTACCATGTCATTTCCAAAAGCCTTGCAGCAATCACTTATACCAGATTTCAGGAATACTTTGTCACCATGAAGTTTACTCCATTCCCTGGAAATATTAAATGCATTCCTACTATAATGAAACACCTTATAAATACCACATGACAAACACGGAGTTTTAAAAAGCATTTCCTTCCAGCATCATAACATTTAGGGCCCCCAACAAGAATTTTATTATCAAATAACTAACCACACAATAAGAAAAGTCAGAAGCTTGCAAATTCACCTCATGCAGGCAGCACAAGCGGACCCAAATGCAAGAAGAATCAGCCTCAAGTGCTTCCTCCCACAGACTCCTACCTAATGCTCATCAAGTACTCTGAGTTTTTAAGATGTCATCTCTAACATTAAATAGAGTTTTAAGCATGATGGTGTACAACAGTAGCAATTCCTGTTGCTCACAGGCAAGTCGTTCCTATTTCAAACAACGTATTTGGAACATACTGCCCACAGCGCTGAATTACATCTGCATTGGGGAAATTTCCGAAGTTACAACTGGAAATCAGTCCGTTTTATCCAAGCAAGTATAACCGCTGTTTCATAAGACCCTAAAGGACAATGGGTTTGCAGTTGCCGTAACGGAGCTCTATTTAACCACAGAGCTGCAGCATTCTGGGGGATATCTACAACGCCTTAACTCTGAAGGCCTCTCGAAAAAGCTGACCCTCAACAAATTCAACAAATATGGCTTTGTAACTTAGGAGCGGCGTGGGGTTTTGGTTTCTTTTAACAGCAAAGCTTTTACCCAGTTAGGACCTGACCTTACTTTCAAAAAAGTCAACTTTGTCACCTAAATGAGAAACCAAGATTCAGTACAAATGCTCTGATGTTACACATTACCTGTTCTGCTCTGAAGAACAGAATTTTCACGGCTACAGTAAAAAGAAAAGGTATTTTTGAGCCAGACTAGCTTTCGCTGGATCTGGTGATGCCATCTCCTTCCAGAGAAAGGCCAGGTTTGAAGCTCGACATGCTCACAACCACACAGCAAGTTGGGCACAACACCCAGCCGCATCCAGGATCCCACTCCCTGCTGCAACACCAGGAAAAACAAGAAGAGGCTCAACTCCCTTTTCTGCACTTTGTTTTAAACATCGACCACTTTGGAGTGTCATCCCAGTATTTTCAACACCATTATAAAGTCCAGAAAGAATGAATGTGGTCACTGACATCGCAATGATGTCACTGGAATGCTCCAGAAAAAGGTGACCAAAAAGGGGAAATGAACTGAACTCAGAAATACTGAGATCACACAAGCTTGCAACAAGCAAGGAGAACACTAGATCACATGCCCTATTCAGAGTAGAAATAAATATGCTATTCTAAACATTTTTCAAGTTTATTTTCAGAAAATCTAGAGCAAAGATGGAAATAGCAATCCAATATAAAAAAACCCCTTAACTACGGCAGAAAATTATTTGGATAAAAGTTCAGAGAGGAAGAATATGGGGAAGACTAGCTGTGGGAAAGGCCTTTGAGAGGAGAAAGCCTTTTGTTCAACACCACCTCTATGTCAAGGGTTTTACAGTTCTTCGGTAAGTTATTCTGCCAGCGGCTGGAAAACCACCAGATATCCACCTGTTTACCTTCACAACTAAAAATCAAAAACATGTCGAATGATTCTCTGTGTAATTATAGTGATATAATGGAAGTGATACTCTGATCTGAGGTAGGGTTTAAAAGTCTCAGCCAATCGACAGCAGAAGGTTAAGGGGCTTATTCATACCCCTATTTTTGCATTCGGAAAGGAAGGGGAATTCTTGTTGTGCAGTACAGGGAGTTAAATTAGATTACAAGCATAAATGCTAAATGCTTTGCAAAAATCAACATTAAACACTTAAAATCCCACTTATGCTCAGACAAGAAAGAGCAAATGCAAAATATTTGAGTCATTCTGAAACCTCCCTAGTTCACTGCAAGTTCAGGGGTCTTAGAAGGCCAAACAATAAAAAAAAGCTAAAAGCTTGGCACCAAGAGGTCGACTTCAAGAACACTTTTTTTTAAATTACAGGCTTTGTAAGTTTACCTGCAAGTTTACCACAAGTTAGCTACTACTTCTGCAAAGTCCTCATCAGATCAAATCCCTGTCCTGAGAAGTTAATGTTTTTTCTTATACAGCTGGTATTTGGAAATGACTAGAGGGATGAGAGAATAAATTTATTTCAGTTCCTTCAATTAGCAGTACTATCAGCTAATAAACTATTCAAATGCAGCGTTTTAATATGGACAAAGGCCATTTAAATCAGACAGTGATACCTGCCATGGCTCAGATACCCCCTTGCAGATACTTCATGGCTCACTGATACCTTTTCCTTTCCCTGCAGCCGCAAAGATGATCAACTGAAAAACAAAATACTTCTGCTCAGAATTCAGTAGCTTCACTGATTGGAGGATGGAAGACATACAGATGAAGTTTTCAGGTATGGGGTACCTCTGCATTACATCCTCACTTGAATAAATAAGTTCCCAAGCACTAAGAAACATAACCACAGCCATCATCATTTGATCCCAAGAACCCAACGTAGATACACAGAGACCAAAACCATCCAGTACATGACTGGAACAAGTGAATCACAGCACTGCAATTGAGGATCCGCAGCAGGATCCTGAGCCAATGGGACTCCAGAAAAGGTTTAGTGAACCAGAAAAGCAGCAGCAGCAATCCTGGTGGAGCGCCAAAAGCGAGGAAATAAACAGAACAGAGCCCTGGAAGATTTCACCACCAGCAACAGAAGCAAGGATGAGCAAATACTGAAGCATCAACTGAATTTGGTTCACTTACCTCTGAACAGACTAGAAATCTAATGGCAGTAAGCTGGCATTTCAAAGCAATTCACAGCAACTGCATGTTTTTCTATCCTCTTTTCCAGGGCTTAAGCTGATTTTAGGTCCTGAGTTTACCTATGACATTCTAAACAAACTGGCTTTCTACACTCTGCTCTGTTAAACCAGGAATAACTGCTGCAAACCTAACAGAAAGAGCTAAAGCATAAGCAGCAGCCACAGTGGTTCTGTGTAGGTGGTTTGCAAGGCTTCTGCAGAGCCCAAAGTAGGGGAGTCTATTGCCAGGTAGAGGAGCCCACCCCCACCCCAGGCAGAGGAGCAGGAGAAGGGTCTCGTTACCTATATCAACTTCTCTCCACTAGTTCTGCAACTCGGGGGTCAAGCACACAAGTTGTACAGCTCAAAGGCAGTGCAAGAAGCGGAGTAAAAACCCACAGACCAGAAACCAGGACCTTGTCTAAGAAATAAGTTCATAGAGAACATGTGGGTGAATTGACCATGCCAACCATGTCTGGAAAATGCACGAGCAGAAATACTCGTTGCTCCCCACCATCAAGAACTTTTCTACCACTTTGCTTATGCAAAGATAGGACTAACAGTAGAATCTGTTCAGTACAGGACATGATTTTCACAGTCTTAGTCATTAAATACAGGCTCACCATTTGAATCACTATTTCAAAGAGTAAAAACTTTAAGTTACCAACTGTTTGCATGTCTACTAGTAATTTGTTTCCTTCCTTATATTACAATCAATAACAGCAAAGAAATATCCATACTTAACCCCAAGATCTTCTTTAACTGCAGGGTAATCAGCTCATCTAGACAGACTCCTTTATTCAGCTTTACATGTACAGTACTATTATTAAAGTTATAAACTTTAATTTGACTTCAGAAATGCCATTTACTAATTTGGTACGCAAATACTTTTACAGTTGTTTGCATCAAGCTCCACATAAATAATAATAAAAAAAAGATTTATAGCACATAAAGCAACATTTTAAAGCTGCTATTATAGCCACTGCAGAGCACAGAATAGCTGGGCAAAAGCCTTCCCAGAAGCATCTCGTATTTAAATGGATTTATCCACACTGGAAGTATATACAACTAGCAGAACAACTGCTTTCCGGGCACTGTGTCCTTCAGTATTTAATATCTACAGATTTCACCTTCTCACACTATTCCTGTTTGCATACTGGAAAAGGAGAAACATTTTCTATTTACTCTCCATAACTCTGAATAATATCAAGTAAAAGGGAACAAAAGAAAACCCATGCATTCTGGTCACCTGCAAAAAAAAGTGAACGGCATCAGAAAACTTCATGGCAAGCTGGAGCAAAATCTTACCATAAACGTTTAGAGAAGGATGCTAAATAGCTTCAGTGAACTGATTATTTACTAAAAGCTCAAGAAGCAACAGATAAGACTTAGATACTTTTATCTGAAGACAGTAAATGTTATTTTGAACTTGATTTTTATTTTAAAGTGGCATGCTTAAAAATAGGGGGTAAAAAAAAGTTATTGTTTTGAATAGATTGTTTGTATCCCTCCTGGTCTAAAGACAAGGTTCAACTCCATGAGCAGGAGCGCGTTTGGATGTAGCAGGGGGAAGGGAAGAGAGAAGACAACAAAACCAGAGCAGTGCCTGGTTGCCTCTCCTCAAATTCCAGAGCTTGCCATGGACTCACCAGGTTACCGGAGAGACTGGAGGGGTTAAACCCCCCCAAAGCCAGCGTGGCGGAGGAGAAAGATAAAATACAGATTACAGCTCACCGGCTGGAAACCACACAAAGAAAAAGGGGCCCTCTGCCA
>NW_010331984.1:0-4922 GCF_000700745.2 Antrostomus carolinensis
CCCTTCCCCTTCCCCTTCCCCATCAGAAGTTCATTTTTCTTTGAGTAGTTTTCCAGCCTTTCTAGTGATGATTGCCGAAGAGCTTACCTTTTGTTGTTGCAAGAGATAAGTCCATTACTTGTTAAAGCAGTAAAACATAAAGAGGGGTGTGATGCTGGAAAAACACATTGTTTAGGGTGTGTTCAGTAGGTTGAGACTGAGTGCCTGGTCTTCAGCAAAGATGTAATCATACTACCATCTCTGGAATGTGCAGAGACAAGACGTGACGAGTTAGGATGGTTGCTTCTGTAGCCTTGCTGCTCTAGATACAGCAAAGAGAAGATAGTGCAAGTCCAGTAGCTGCTACTGTAATAGGTCATGACACTTCTGATGTTTCAGCCTTTCCAAGAAAATAATTTGTCTTGTCAACTGTTCTAGTTACTGGTTTTTGAGCATTACGTGGGAGCCAGCAGCAGTCTTCCTCCCTTTCTTCCTGATCTGATAGTTTTCTCGAAGTGTAACCCAACCTAACAAAGCTCATCAGAAAAGGAACGATGAAAGATTTCTCAGCAGATCTTCTCTTGCCCAGATTACTGCCGGGGGGTTGTGGCACTACAGAATGGGTGAAGCCAGGTTAGTGTGACAGGCAGGTTGCTGTCTTCCTGATAAATAACAACTCTGTACTGAAGAAAAACTCATGCTGTTGTTGCTGTCTGTCTCCAGTTATTAAACACCTGGAGCTTAAAAAAAAGTATGAAAAATTTCTTAAAATGAGAAGGCTGTCTATACAAACTCCTTCAGCAAGACTATAAAGCTGTAAATATGTGGGTAATTATAGGTGTGTTCTCAGTGTCCAAACTGAACTCTGGTTCATGCAGTCTTTCATTTAACACTGAATTATTCATAAAGCAATGAGTTAAACTGCTGAAAGCAGGCAGTAATCTAGTCGCTGTTTGTTTTAGTAAATTTTTCGGGTGACTTCTAAAATGGCAGCTTTTGATCCACTGAGGAATTGTGTTGATGATACCCTAAATGCTTTATACATGTCTATAAATTAATCGTGCTTTTAAGACTTAAAATTTTGTTTTGTGAAGGGCCATCAGACTGCTTCTTTCCTCAAGGAAAAGCAGATAAATGAGTTGCTCCAGCACATTGTCTAGTTTATAGAGCAGGTTCTGTGTAGGCTATTTGTTCTAAGCTCTTTTTCTATCTACAAAGTTACATTGTACCTTCCTTTTATTTTCAAATAAATACAACTTTCTCAGTAGGATGAAGTTTCAGATACTATTTACCTTACAGGCTGGTATCTTTCATTCATGTTGTTTAGTGTTCAGGAGCTTCTTAGAGTAATAACTTATTTGTTTTATCTAGGACTAGAATAGTCATGTAACCTATTAATATGATCAGGTTTTTTATTATTTGTTAGGTACATTGGCGCAATTTAAAACCAGTCTTGCCAACCTATGTTTTGTCAAAATGTTCTCTTTGGACAGGCAGACATGATAGGAATACAAGGCAACAGCACTATAGTGATTGATCAGTGTAATAAGTGGTGGCTGCAGCGTTACTGTCTGTCTAGTCATTGCTAAATATTTTGTAGGCATGGCAGAGATGATGAGTCTGCTTCCAGGAAGTTGTCCCATCCCAGTAATGTTTTCTTCTTCATTTACTGTCTTGTGTATCATCATCTCCTTCTCTGGAGCATTTGCAATTCACAGTCAATAATGCAATAATGATTTGTTTCAGATGACAATTAGAGGGCAGGAGACTTCCGTATAATACTGTTTCTAGTTTTTTAAAGATTTAACATTGGCTACTTGCTCTTAAGTAAATAAATGTCTTTCTGCTTGTCTTTCTGTCTGAATTTGCTAAAGTAAACCTTGTCTCCCTAGCTACAAGTAATCTCACTTCCTGTGCTCGTAACACCTTCTCCCTTAATCTGTAAGCTGGCCTCTTGCCCTCCTGATACTTCCCTAGAAGCCTTTTCCCCTTCAGACTCGGTCATTGTCCTTCATAGCTTTCTTGTTTAGAGGTTTACATCACTACATATACCTTTTGACACCGGATCAAGCAATGAAAAAATAATGAACCTTGAAGGAAGAAAAATAAGAAATGAAACAAAAGCAAGTTACCTATCATTCTGCTAATGTGAGAATTAACTTTTATCTGTAAAGGCAAATTACACGATTTTTACAAGTCATGGAAACGCATCTGAGGCAGCGATTACCTACACCTTGACATCAGTCCATAGAATCTTGGGGATTTATGTCCTTCCCTTTCCCCTCCTCCCATTCTACTGGCCAAATTAATCTCTGTCTCTCTTACTGTTCAATCCTTTAAAAATGTTTTAAGTGGATTGCTTTATTTTTGATGCCTTTTGAAAGACAGCCACTCTACAGAAATCGGTTGATACCTCTTCAGATTTTTCACTGTGTAGAACACTTTTCATTTAATTGCTTTTCTCCCGAGTCCCTTTATGCAGTAAGTGATGTTTGTATTCTAGCTGCAGGTAGGGATTACAGGCCAAATGATTTCTCTTACTTTAGAAAGGCTGAGTTCTTCCAGAGCAAATGAGGGGAAATTTTTGCTTTGAACATGTCTAGTTGTTCAAAGATTGACTATTGTAAGTTAATTTAATTCAGATCCTAGAGTTGAGAGCTTGTTTGGCTAATTTTGGTGTGCGTGGTTGTTTTGGGGTTTTTTTAAAGCTGTGCCTCCTGGGAGTAATGACTATTAATCTGGCTTTCGTAGAAATGGTTTCCAGACTTTTGGAGAAGAGAGTTGCTGGAGCCCACAGGTTTTCTTGTGAGCTGTTAGGGTAGTCACATAAAAAACAGTTCTGCTAGTTCGGTAGACTGCCTGCAGACCACTTACAGGCATGGTCTGGGGAGTCTGCTACAGAGTTCGTGGCATTTTTTCTAGTAAAAGGCAGGTATTTATTCTTCATCTTCTTCACATTATTCTAAGTTTCCTGTTTGCTTTCAAGAACTAATATTCTTGCTTTAAGGCTTTCTGAATGAGTCTCATCAGTCTCCTCTTTGCACTACCACAGTTCAGTAACTGCTTTGGAAAGCACTGCATTTACTGCTTACTCTAGGAATTTTTCAATTATGGATTTTGATATGCTGCCCAACAGTTCCAATAGCAAAGGTCAATTTGGTGGTAAAGGAGGTGATATTTAATAAAGCACTTGAAATCACTGAATATTTTTTCATTATAGTTTCCAGCAATGGTGATTTTTAAAATAATTTTTTTTTAACTTGTCTCTGAGACTGGCACTCTGAATTATTCACTGAAGAAACAAACTTCTAGAGGTTTATTTGATGTATTTAAAATCCTGATGTATTTAAAAATACTTATTTTTGGGACTCTCTTTGAAGAGACTGTAGTATGTCCCACAGTTGAAGAGGAGTTACTCAGTGAGCACTGAGGACGAGCATTTCAGCAGGGCTGCCCCAGGGATCGCTACAGGTTCCTCCGCTTTCAAGCGTCCAGTGAGTTCTGACACTGAGGTGCAAAGCTGGACCTGGACTGCGTGTTCAGCATGCAGCTGACATCCTTTGATGCTGATGTAATTTGATTGCTACAAGACTGACTTTGCTCATTTTCCAGTGAGAATTACGTAGCCTGACTTTATTCTTATCTCCTACCACCTTACATTTTTGCTGAGTAAGTCCTTTTTCTCATTATTTACTGCAGCTTCACCCGCCTCCCCCCTGCAATTTATCATGTCTGTACATACAGTTCTATTTCTGTTTTTAAAAACAAACAAACAAAAACCCAAAACAACAGAAAAAATTAAAAGGCCTTTTAAAAACTTGTGTGAAGACTTTGTTTGTGGAATGTCCATTTAGTCCAGCAGCAGGGGAGAAAGTCTTGTGTTTTCAGGCAAAACCCTGGATGCAAAGTTTGGGTGTCAAAGTCTTCAAGCTGCTGCCAGCAATGGATGACTGACTTCCCTTGTCCTGCTAACCCTACTGTTGGTGCAACTCGTGTTATTTCTGGGATAGGCTTGGAAGTTCTGCATGGAGGTCTGTGCAAACCACCTCTAGTGCCTCATAAAAGCGGTCAGTACTAGTGATTTCCATCGTGAAGTGGTTGTGCGTGATAAATTGTAAGCGTGTTTTTAGTATCACTATTACTCCTTCATTGTGGTCTCTTTAACCTCAAAAGGAAACAGAAATGTTTCATAAACTGCTAGGGAGGCTGCTTAAGTTTCTCCTCTGTGGCTGCCAGATGCAAAAGCTAATGACAAACATTATAGATAATCTTTCAGAATTTGAATATTTGGTGTCATGTGAGTCATGACTGAAACCTGTGAAGTTGTTAGCTCGCCGCTATCGTTGTTAGGGCAGTAGCAGTGTTCTGCTGTCATTGAATTGCTGCGGCAGTGGAGTCATTCTGTAGCTTTTGTCCACATGTGACTGCCAGCACGTGTTTACTGCTGAACAACGCTTCCCTCGTAGAATGGTTTGCGTTGGAAGGGACCTTCAAAGGTCATCTAGTCTAACCCCCCTGCAGCGAGCAGGTGCATCTTCACTAGAGCAGGTTGCTCAGGGCCCCGTCAAGCCTGACCGTGAATATCTCCAGAGATGGGGCACTGCTTCTCTGGGCAACCTGTTCCAATGATCCACCACCCTCATATTGAAAAACCTTTTCCTAATACCCAGCCTAAATCTACCCTTTTCTAGTTTAAAACCATGACCCCTCGTCCTGTTGCTCCATGCCCTTGTGAACAGTTCTTCCCCAGCTTTCTTACAGGCACCTTTCAGGTACTGGGAGGCTGCTGTAAGGTCCCGCTGGAGCCTTCTCTTCTCCAGGCTGAACAACTCCAACTCTCTCAGCCTGTCCTCACAGGAGAGGTGCTCCAGCCCTTTGATCATTTTTGTGGCCTCCTCTGGACACATTGCAGCAGGTACACATCCTTCTTGTGTTGAAGGCTC
>NW_010331985.1:0-4111 GCF_000700745.2 Antrostomus carolinensis
AGCCAAGTGAAACCACCACAGTCTTTTTTGGCATCCAGTGCAGGGCTCAAGGGGTTGAGATAACGACAGATCTGAACAGAGTGTGTTTTAACAAATTGTTATTGTATGGGTTTAATAGTTGCTGGTCACAACGTTGATTTATTTCATTGTAGGGTTGTTCGAAGAGGCTTTCCCAGGGAATTTGGCCCCTCCAGCCTCTTCAAATGGTGTCACCATTTTTGCTTGAGCAAGGTGCTGCACAGGCACAAACCACCACATCTTGCAATGAGCAGGGCCACAGGTTATTGGTGCAACAACAGGCTCTGGTGTCCTAGTGTCCCCAGACAGTCCCTGGAGATGAAGTAAATCTGACAGCCCTGGATGTCAGCTCTACCTTGTGATGCAAGGCAGCCTCCTCCCATGGGCAAGCTTTACCAGGGACACCCGAGTTGTTGGATTGAGCTCCACTGTGGTGGGCTGTGCACTCTGGGAAGCACCAAGGGCTGCACAGGGGCTGATATTCCCCGGTGGACTCCATCTCCAGTCTCTCTGCACCAGTGACTGCACCACTGCATTACCTGGGGCCAGGCTCCAGCCTCCTCCAAGGTGCAGCAAGCCTCCAAGCAGTGACTGATCTCTCTGAGCAGCTTTACAGCCTCTGCTATGCAGAGGGATTGTAAGTCCCTGAGGAGAAGTTGTCCCATCTCCTGGGACACAATATGTAGGCAGCTGAAGCTCAGACACCTCTTGGCTGGTTTTTCAACAGAAAATTGGAATTTTGTCAAGATGAAAGTTTCTCTACAGAGCACTTCAAATACGTGAATCCTGGTTTTCCCTTAAAATATTATTCCAGTGGAAATGCCCACCCACTCCTCAAGACTTTCTTAGGGACTGCATTCAATCCTGGGTATCATCCAGAAAAGAATCCCAGAACCCCAGAATTGCCTTAATTGGGAAAGCCCTTTAAGACCATCAAGTCCAACCATGAACCCAACACTGACAAGTCCCCGACTAACCCATGTCCCTCAGCACTATGACTACATGACTCTTCAATCCCTCCAGGGATGGGGACTCCACCACTGCCCTGGCCAACCCCTTCCAATGCCTCAGAACCCTTTCAGCAAAGAAATTCTTCCTCACATCCCATCTCAACTGCCCTGGGCACAACTTCAGCCCATTTCCTCTTGTCCTGTCCCTTGGTCCTTGGTTGAACAGACCCACCCCCACCTCTCTCCACCCTCCTTGCAGGGACTTGCACAGAGCCAGAAGGTCTCCCCTCAACCTCCTTTTCTCCAGGCTCAACAACCCCAGTTCCCTCAGCCGGGAGCTCAGCACACTTGTGCTCCAGACCCTTCCCCAGCTCCGTTCCCTTCTCTGGACACGCTCCAGCACCTCCATGTCCTTCTTGGAGTCAGGGTACCAACACTGAACCCAGCACTCGAGGTGTGGCCTCACCAGTGCCCAGTACAGGGGGACAATCACTTCCCTGGTCCTACTGGCCACACTATACCTAATACAGGCTAAACTGCTCTTAGAGCTCTGCCATGGCCACTCAGTATGTGCTTTACTTATTTTTCTACCTCAGATTAACCCCTCCTGCATCCTGTGGCTGTATGTAAAGAGTATTTCCATGGCCCGCGTTAGAGCTCTGCAGTTGCTGCTATCAATTAAATTTTAACTTTCTCAAAAGAATAATTTAGTTGGTTTGGCAGCTCCGTGACGACTGGCACAAACCACGTATTCCTAGTGCTTGATTTCCTCTTTTATGAAATTCCATGTTATCTTTTCCATCTCTTGGACTGATGCCTTACCCCAAGGCAGATGAAATTTCCAGCTGGGTTCAGTGCTGCTCCCCTGGTCTCCAGGTTTTACACTTACTTACTCTGGCCACTGGAGGAATTAGAGCATTCACAGGCCATGGGACACCACCCACACATCCATCCCATGCTCTTGTCCAACTCCTCTGCCTCCAGAAGGTGCCAGACATAAAGAGCAGGATCACACTATGCACGTGCTAATTGCAAACAGGCAACTGTGTTCAGATCTTGCGCCAAACCATGGCTAAGACAGTTGCCACAATATGCCAGGAAGCAGCGACAGGAAAAGCAAAGACCTTTGCTCACTGCAGAGTCCTCACAAGGATCAGCTGGTGGATGAAGTCCTACTCACCATTTACACAGCTTCCACCCTGGGAAAACCCTGCATGCACCCACTGCCTTCAGATGATCAAAGATTCTGAGGACACAGCAAGGGTGGAAGGCGTGCGGTGACAACGTCTGTGCTGGCTGAGCCTGGCTGCCGGAGGTTGTGATCCGGGCTGTTCCTGATGCCAGGACAACACATCCCAGTGGGAGGTATGACCTGCAAAGGAAGCAGGCGTCCCTCAGATCTCTGCAATGGTGCCAGGAACAGGAGTCTCTGGAGACAAAAAAGAAAAATGAATGGAAGCACAGAGGGAAGACCATGACTCCTGAGGACAATCATCCGAGACTCCTTGGTGACACATGAGGGGCTCGGTAACTGTTCTCCTTTTTTGTCCCTGCAGGGAAGTCTGGATAATAAGGAGGAAAAACCTTCTACATTCCAGTGTGAGCAAACCAAATAATATTTCAAAGCTTGCCTTTTTCCTTCACCTTCTCTGCTAAGTCCCCTGCTGTGGCCAAGGTCTTGCCTTTATTATTCTACTACCATCACGCCCACCATGGTCCAGGTCTGTATAGGTCACTCCAAACCAGTTACTTCCCAAACAACCTACTGCAAAGGTACCTGGTGGGCAGAGGGTGGGATGAAGGGTCAAAGAGTATGGATGCAACTCTCTTTAGCTTGCACCCTTTGTCCCTTCAGGACAGCCCTCAGGGTGGACAGAGACACACCAGGTGAGTACCGCAAGGCCCCCATCTCCATGTGTGGAGGAGGAGGAATGAGACAGTGACACTGCAAAGGGTGTCTGGAAGTCTGTGCTGAGAGCGCAGCAGGATCAGGTGGAGCTCCACGCAAAGCACTGCGAGAGTTAAGGTGAGGTGGGGCCATTTTCCTTCTCTCACGGAGCATGTCATAACTGCCATGGGTGTCATTGATTCCCCCAGCAGTTGTCTGCAGCTTCTCTGAGAGGGTCTCACAGCTGGATGGGTGCTGTGTAGCAGCACACAAGCCCCTTGTATGCGAAGACCCTGTGGCATTACACAACGGCCATTTTGCTTCTGCAGCTTCTTCCGAGTGCATGTGGGCAACGTGGGACACAGACAAAATGGTTTCCATGGCAACTTGTACTTCAGAGATGCCAGGGAGAAGATTTGCGTTGGGGGAAAAAATATTTCTGCTTCAACTCACGTTGCAGGCAAGCACAGAGGTGGGCTGCGGCAACACCCTAGAAAAGGCTGATGTAAAAATATCTTCGGTGATTTTTCTTCTGCAGTGCTCAGCCTGCCCTTCTTGGCCAGCGTGCAGTGGGCTGGCTGATGGCATTTGTCCCATGTGCTTACAAAGCATCACCCTGTCACTCTCCACAACCCCTTTGGTTTTTTTCCAAAAAGGCCAAAGCAAAAGCTCTGGGGAGTCATGTCTTGTTCTGACCACCTCACCCCTCTTGCCCTGAAATGGAAGACACATGGTCCAGGAGTGAAACTCAGTCTATTTTAGCCATGGAGATGGAATGTCTTCCAGATGTTGGCCACTAGCTTCTATGCCTCTGTTTCCTTTGGGAAGGTTAAAGGTAGCCCAGAGGCAGATAGATAAAGAGAACCCCAAGAAATCTCCTCAGCAGACAATTCTTTAAGGTCATATCCTGGAGTAATGTGGTGAATGTAATGGAGGAAAATGGTCATTTGCCCTGTGAGCTAATGTCTGGATGAGTGGTGGCTCTGTCTGGAGGGACAGAGTGAAGCCAAGGAACCAGAACGAGTGTCTACTTAACATCTCTGCCCAAGAGGTGTGTTGGTCAAGGGAAGGTTCTCCAGCACAAGAGTGAACACAGACCCTGATGGCATTCATGTCACAAGCAACTGTCCCCAGCCAGGGCTGGTGAAGCCTCTTGTTCAGAGATGCTGCATAACTGGAGCACAAATCCTGAAGACCCTGGTTTACCCCAATCGGATGTGATTATGCCTGGAGAAGACCCTGTTTTACCCCAGTC
>NW_010331986.1:0-533 GCF_000700745.2 Antrostomus carolinensis
TCGTTAGTTAACACCTGTAGTCACAACCTGCGCCTTCCTGTCCCTGATAATGGCCTGAAGTTGGCTAATCGGCCTGTACCCGTGCTCCCAGGCCTTGGGGTGCATGCAGAGACAGCAAGGCTGGCAGGCCCTCTGTGTCCCTGCCGTTCCCACAGCTTCTGCTCACAGTCCTGTGCAGCCCCGCGCATCATCAATCAGCTAATTAGCAGAGCAGCACGCTGTACGGGGAGCACTTAGTTGCGGTGGTAAAGCAAACACAGTATTTTCTAATGAGTCTACTGTTCGCAACCAGGAATTGGCTGTTTCTAAACACTCCTGTAAAAACTCCTCTACTGTGACTTTCTGCAGCACTGAGAGGTAAAACCTTGGATTTATTGTTAAAATAATCACTGTGGCAAAGCATATGGGATCCAGCGTAAGGCTGTGCTCAAACTGTGCTAGATTTGCTTTGCCAGTTTATCCCGGCTTACTGGGCAGTGTGTTGGACCCAGCGTCTGTATCATAGAATCACAGAATGGTTTGGGTTGGAAGGG
>NW_010331986.1:655-4484 GCF_000700745.2 Antrostomus carolinensis
CCTGGTACTCATGCTCACCACCCTCACAACAAAGAATTTCTTCCTTAGATCAAAGCTAAACCTGCCCTCTTCCAGTTTAAAGCCATCCCCCCTTGTTCTATCACTCCCTGCCCTTGTAAAAAGTCCCTCCCCAGCTTCCTGTAGCCCCTTCAGGTACTGGGAGGCCGCTATAAGGTCTCCCTGGAGCCTTCTCTTCTCCAGGCTGAACAGCCCCAACTCTCTCAGCCTGTCCTCGCAGGGGAGGCGCTCCAGCCCTCGCATCATCCTCGTGGCCTCCTCTGGATCACTAAATCTGTATCACTAAATAGTACTTCAGAGCTGGGTTTTTATTTTGTTCTGCTTATGCCAACAATTGCTATTTACAGCCTTACCCTCTAGATTAGCAGAATTCATAACAATGGCATTAACAACAAGACTAATCTCTTACACAAGACTTTTGGGTTTCATCATATGTCAAATGAATAAAGATGTACGTGTTTATACTGTATGTATACTATATACTGTCTATCATATGTAATCTTCACAACACTTTCTGCAAGGAACAGAGAAATGTCATCCTACAGGGTACAGGACAGTTTGCAACACAGAGAAATCCATTACAAGATAGAGGAGGTCTTCCCAAACTTTGCTTGCACGTCATGTGGCAGTGAGGCACCACCAGCAGCAGGGACATGGTTGGCTTTGCACAAACAAGAAAGTTACATCTCCTTTTTCTCTGCCCTTTTACTGGACTCTTTGACCCCATGAACTAGGGCTCCAGTCTGCATTGCTCAGCCAGCGCTGAGCCAGATACACAGGTCCCACACCAGCTGGGTTCCTGGGGGCTCCCATGGTGGACCTCCACAGGGTCACCCCTGCCTGCTTTGCTAAAAACATAAGATGGCTCTTCCTGACTCAGCCTGCCTGCAAGCACTGGCAGGAGCTGAGACCCAGACAGAGCCTCTGCTGTTTACTCTCTTTATGTGGCAGCTCTGAGCCAAAACAACAAAACCACATTCCTTTGCTCTCCAATCATCCTGATCATCATAAACAGCAACTGTTCTCTTTCAGCTTCTCAAAAGGTGCACACAAATTACATTGGGTTTAGGGTAATGAGGTAGGAAGGGACTTCTTGGACTATCAGATCCATTCTCCCACTCTTGTAGATACCACATCATATAGTCCTTTCTCTGTTCCTATCAAGGTCTGTCTGAAAGCGTGGGTATTTTTTCCCCTGACTGCTCCAGCTCGTACCTGTTCCAAATGCTGATTACTCTCATGATTTCAAGCTCCACTTTCCAGTCTAATGTAAGCTGTGGCTAGTCTGAATCCATTTGTTCTTCTTCAAACGCTGTCCCGCAGTGTAAGGAACATTTTAGGGCATTAATTACCTTTGCAATAATCATCACCGATCAGAGCCTTCATTCAGATGTACCTAATCCAGGATTTACCAAACCAAGACATTCTTGCTTTGACAAGCTGAAAGAGTTGGGGCTGTTCAGCCTAGAAAAGAGAAGGCTCCAGGGAGATCTTATAGCGGCCTTCCAACACCTGAAGGGGGCTACAAGAAAGCTGGGGAGGGACTTTTCATAAGGGCAGTTGATGACAAAACAAGGGGAAATGGGTTTAAGCTGAAAGAGGGGAGGTTTGGATTAGATATTAGGAAGAAGTTTTTCACTGTGAGGGTGGTCAGACACTGGAACAGGTTGCCCAGAGAAGCTGTGGCTGCTCCTCCCTGGAAGTGTTTAAGGCCAGGCTGGATGAGGCTTTGAGCAACCTGGTCTAGTGGAAGGTGTCCCTGCTGATGGCAGGGGGGTTGGAACTGGATGAGCTTTAAGGTCCCTTCCAACCCAAACCATTCTATGATTCTATGATTCTCCTCTTAAAAGAGGAGGCAATTAGTTTCCTAGAGCATCCAAGTAGTCCTTCTCTGCATCGGTTGCAGCTTTAGCTCATGTTTATATATCGGGGTGAGCATAGTTTGACCCCTCATTTCAGTTGAGAATAGAATAACAATACTTGTGCATGAGAATAGAAATACTTGTGCATTAAATATTTGTCCATAAGGTCTCTCATCACTTTGTTGCCTTCAACAATGATGTTTATACTTTTTCTATTTTAGTCATATTTTTAGCGGTAGAAGACTAAAGGGTTATTTGGTAAGGGGGAAATAAACTCTTTCAAAATATATCTGGAAATTAGACTAAATTGACATTTGTGCACAAATTTCTATGTCCAGCTCTATGGGGCATTTCCATTCAAAGCCTCGATCAGGACATACCTTTATAATCTTTTTTTTTCTTGGTCAGGTCCATAAATGAAAGAGATTTTCTTTCTCGTTATGGAAGATAGTATTGCCAACTAGGACTGATACCTCATGAGAAAGCTTTGTCTGATTTTAGTGTGGTTAAATTGGAAGCCAGATCCTCACCTTATTTGGAAATGAAACATCAGCCTAAAGCTAATCCAGGCCCACAAACCTGCTCCGTCCATCTGCACTATCATCTGCTGTGATTATTTAATTTACAAACATGTGCAATAATTATATCCCAGTGCTGCATTCACAGATTTCATATTCTGAAAAGAAGAGGAGAGCGAGGGTCTGGGCAAGAGATTTATCAGCTCTTTGATTCACCAGGAGCGTGTGGAGAATCAAGTGATTGTCTTTTGTGTGTAGCAGTGGTGTAAGTCTATAAGAGGGACTTGTGGGAGAGAATTGAGTGATTTTGATGATGTGTTTGGATTACAGACCTAAATTCTGGTCTCATTTTTGTATGGCTGTGGTCACACTAGCAGTAATTTTAGCTTAAACAGTTAATGTTTTCTCCAAACTATGGACACAATTATCAATATCTAAATGTTGTATGATATGCTAATCTCCTCAGCTACCTTGAGGAACAGATTCAAGAAAATGGCATTGACAATCCTATGCTGCGTCCAACGTCCGGATTCCCAGCAGATTAAGCCTGTCTAAATCTGGGCTTCCACGACACTGTCTCTGTCGCTCCTGGCTGCCCTGTCCAGCCCATACTTTGTGCCAGGATTAGTGTATGTGTGATTGCAGAATGAGCCAGTTCAGTGCCCCGCAGCAGATGACTGTGTGATCCATGATCTAAACACGAGTGCTGGTGCAGAAGAGAGGGCAGGAAGATGTGGTTGTGGGAAGAGGTAAGGGCAGAACAAAGGCAGCTCAGATTTAAATTACTTGAACTGCCCCTAAGATAACCTAGCAACACAATTATAATTTGAATTAAAGCCTGGACTTCCTCACATATTTGCACTACAGACATGGTACTGATCATCACTCCACCTCACTGTCTATAAAATATTCCTTTCCTGCGATCAACATAAAAAATACACGGCTTTCATAAAACAGCCTCCATAAAATACCCACAAAGATGTAATATATACAGCCAGGCTCTCAGATGCCCTGCAGATACCTACGTCCCCCACCCAATCAAGAGACCTTCTCCCAAGAGTGACACTTCCCCAGTGACACAGACAGTGTCTTTGAGTGACCACTTGAATTCTCTATGTACAAATTTAGTACAGTAAAAGAAAGTGCTGTGGCTGTGTACCTATGGGTATCAGGGTTATCCATGAGAACCTGAACATGGGAAGCCATACAACAATTATCATTTACACTGGAAGAGATCAAAGCTCAAAATGAGTTTACCAGAGCCCACCTCCTAACCATGAACCAACCTCCCAGGCTCTCCAAACTCAGTCAGAAGCAAACTTGCCATAGAGCAACAAATGCTGGGAGAACCGTGTTATGCCAGAGCTGCAATCGCAGACCTGCTTACCCCAGCTCCTCTGACACTGTATTGGGTTTGTGTGGCAAGGTTTT
>NW_010331987.1:0-27732 GCF_000700745.2 Antrostomus carolinensis
GAACAAACAGTTTACTACCTATTACAGTAAGAAAGAAGCAAGACCTAGGCAGCAGGACCAATGTTAATTAGGTACAGCTAAGTAAGTCCTGATGTTTTCCTGTGTGGAAGAACACATTTTTGCATAGGCAGCCATGGCAGGAGGATTTTTCCTTTCATTTTTTCCTACCCTCTGAAAATGCTGGTGAGTATTTAAAAACACGTATTTAAGAATCCTTAAAACATCCTAAGGAGATGAACAGAAGCAACCTCGCCTATAGAACAGGTATTTCGAAGAGGGTTTCATGGGAGCATCAGAAGTATTACCTTATTTTCAATTATTTGCAGCTGCACTGTACCAGATCAGTTAGCTTATTTAACTAGCTGTCTGAAATACTTGATGTCAGCGATGCGCTGGGTGTGGTGCTGGGTGCACTGATGGTTCACATGTCTGTGAAGCTTCACTTCAGGTCCTGGTGCTAATAAACCCTCAGCTCTCTTATCACAAGTTTTTTCAAGAGTTTAGATTTTACTTCTAAGCTTCACGTATCTTGCTTATTCATATAAACATTTACACGGGAGAACGCAAATCAGAAATTTTCTCTGTACAGACATACAGGTATCTAAAAGTATGCAGACACCTGCACACTTTACAGTGTTCTTAATTTAATTTAATTTAAATTTAATTTAAGTCTTGAAAAGCCTTTTTGGTTGCAAAATGCAACTTTGAGCTACGTTTGCCCTGTACAAATACATGGGCCTCTGCCAGCCCTAGAAGTTACTGGTGAAATGTGGCACATACATTGCTTTTACTTTTTTTTCTTTGTAAGACCGTGGCAGTTTGACTCTAATTTCCTCCACAAAGCTTATCTCTTTGTATTGTGCTGGTTTCCTTTGCATTTTAATTGTTCTCTCTCCTCCTGTAGCTGATTAAATCATATAACTTATTTTTACTTTTTTGGGTTTTTCCTTTATTTCTTCCTTCTTTATTTTTATTTGCCAGCCCCTCACATGCACACATGGCAAGGAGCAGTCTGACATCATTTGCCATCTCCTTGCTTCCTCATTTCAATATTAACTGTTTACCAGAAGAGAAACAGGTTTGGGGTCAGGGTGCTGAGCGCATGCATGTCTCTGTGTGTGAGCAAGAGCTTTTTTTCTCCCCTGTCCCTCCACAGCCATAGGTCATTGCGCTGAGCTGCCTGAAACTACCCAATGCTATTTTTCACCCGCTTGACTTCAGAAGAGACAGATCTGTGGATGTGCTTCACTTTCTGCTTTGACTGGGCTATAGCAACCAGGCTCAGCGCTGTGGCTGCTGCTGCTCTCATCTGAGAACAAACTTGCTGAAGGATTCTTCTCTTTCCACAGAGTGATAATAATGACACAGATGCAGTTTAAAGATGCATTTTGGGTAAGTGAGCATTTCCTATGTGTTTCCTATAGTCAATATATCTATATTTTAAAATCTTCTCAAGCACAGCTTAGTTCCATATATAGTTTAGAAGTATTTTAATTCTGTTCTGTGTTCTAAATTTAGTTCAGTAAAAAACCAAATTTGTCTCCAAGCAAACACATACTGTTTGGCAGTGTGTTTGATCCTAGGCAGAAGGATGCATTGTAAAGAATATATCCAGTCCACATAAAACAACTGACATTCCTAGTTCCCGTGCTAGGTCCAGAAACTGCTTTTGAAAGGGACAGGGGCATGCCTGTCTAGTAGTCCTAAGAGCACTTGCTCGCAGTGAGTGTCCTCAGTTTTAGGAGTGGCTCCCCTGAGTAGGTGAACTGTTACTAATTACAGGCTGAATTCTCCCGTGTTTGCTTGTAGAAAGCAAAGCCAGCCAGCGGCATGCAGAATGCTATTGCTCACCCACCTCCAGAGTCCGTGCCTGCTTTTAGGTGCAGAAGGGCATGCGTGAGGCATGTAGGCACCCAGGAGTCAGACAGCAGCGCAGGTCAAGAGAACTTGCAGTGACACTGGAGAACTAAGTCTGAACACTCACAACTGGCTTAAAACCAGTGAAAGTTTAAAGCAAGTTACTGTTATTTGACTTTCAGTTGAACAATCTTTTGTTGTCTTGGTTTTAAGCTCGTTCTCTGCAGTTACCAGGTAAAAAGACTCTAGTCATTTCTCTCTCGAGGGTAACCTGAGGTTCTCTTGCAATTGCTTCTGGAGTAGAGGTTTTAAGGAAAAAACCAAAACAACAAAACTCTAACATTGCAAAGCTGGGTAAACAGGATGTTATGTGGTTGCCTCTTGTCTGGGCAATCATTTTTCCAGCATCTAGGACTGACTTAAAGAAAGACATGAGGGCATATGAATTCTTCCTGTCATATTCCTATCAGGCCAAGTAGAGCAGACCCTTCATGGCGTATTTGCTGCTTGCTTTCTATCCACCTGCCTTTCAGGGTAAACCCTCTCTTGGTATGAAATAGAAGGGCAGACGCAAGAACACAGTTCAGTGAAGCACCTTCCTCCCAGCACTTCCAGGAAGCCCTCCCTGCCCCCACTCAAGTACCAAATTTGAACGGTTAAAAAAAAGAAAAAAATGTAATGAGGAAATACAAAAGTTAATTCTGATGTTAACCCCAACTGTGCCTGACCACACCTACATGAGATTCTCTGCGCCTCCTCTTTTTTTTATACAGCTACTAACTGCATAGTTCAACACAACTGGGTTGGGTAGGACACAAATGCAAGCCAGTGCTACCCTGAGTTTCAGCTTTTTAATTTCTGGACTTCCTTTGAAAATGTGCCATCTGACTTTTACAACTGGTACACTTGGTATACTTACTTTTCAAGGTCTTGGTCTTTAGTGAGAATCAATTGGGAAAACTCCACAGACTGGAGTAGGGTTAGGGTGATTAACACCAGCTGAGAATCTGGCCAGGATGGTTCTTTATGGCTCGTCTTCCCTAAACTTCTCTCCTGTGTTCAGTCACTTAGCTTTGAGGCTAACACCTTCCTTGTTTGTTTTTAATATTGTTTGGCTGGAAACATTGTATCAGTGAGATTGATTAACAGGGCAGAAATGTATCCGGTTCCAGGATGGCAGTTTTAGCTATGCAATAATAATTTCTTTAAATGAAAACTTACAGGATATTGCACAATGTGGTGAAAGAGTACAGCTTGCCCACAAATCACAAGATCAGCAATTATTTTTGCATTCATAAGGTTCTCTTATGTCCATTAGTGAGAAGGAAATGTATTTGCTCGATTTGCTTCAGTGAGAAATTATCTCCTTTATTCAATTTGCACCATGAATGGAAACCATCTTCAGGATTAAAAACCAAAAAGTGTATTTGTACCGTAGTAGATCATTTGATGCAGATCCCTGGTCTCTAAGACCTGTCTACGGACACCACCAAACTCCCTCTCCCTGTAATTCACCCTGACAAGGTATAACCCCAAGCAACAACTCCCTGCTCTTACCATCAGTAAACCTCTGGAGAGGCAGAAGTTTCTTTAGTACCTATTGCAATATAAAATATGTAAAGCAACCCTAAAAGCAGCAGATCTTCCCCAACTAGCAGAGGGAGAGTATCATTCATTCCTCCCCAAAGTTCCTCAAACTTTGTAAGAACAGGGTGTGCTGCCTTTCAGGAAAATGCAAATTGTTGCTCATAACAGACGTAAGTTTTACTCCCTCTTTTCCCTTATTAAATGCAGCAGTGGTAGTACTATACAAAAAGTTTCACCTTTGTGCTATTTAAAAAAAAAAATTCTTTGTATCATGGCCTAGGCTAAAACTAGTGTATTTTTTAATTATAATTTTTGTTTTTATATTCTTCACACATTCCATAACGATTTAAGGGACAGCTGGTCAAAGCGTCAACTAAAATGTGCTTCTTAGCAGAAGTTTTCTATCCTATGGTATTTTTTGGAAAGTGTTAGTGAGATGAAAATAGAAATCAGTTTTGATAGCCAGTGCAGGACAGTTGCTAATGGATTAATATTCTGCTGGGCTGCTGTACAAATGTAACAGATGTTACCTATCTTCTTGTAGCATCCTATTAGACAGGTAGGTAAATTCCCATGTTAATGGGGAATACGTCTGCAGTACCACCTGAGTTTCATGTTAACAGGGTTATGTTAATAGGCAGAGATCTGAGCAACATAATTTTTTTGTCACAAAAAACCCTACTAACCAAGAAAATCTTTCCCCTTCTGTCAGAAATAGCAAGTCTCTTTCTTGGTCTTGTTCTATGTTCTTGTACTCATCATTTGCTTTTCCTCTAAAATTCTTATCATTGCCTTTTTCTTCTATTTTGTTTTTCTCCAACATGATGCTAAACACTCCACTTGCAATCTTGTGAAATGCAGCTATTTCTAGCCAAGAAGCAGGGAGGTGCTTACTGGCATCATTTACTGGCTTTGACTTACCCATATGCGAAGGGGGAATCAGGAAGACTTTCAAAGGAGGTGTTTGGTTTTGGGGCAGGCTCCAAAGTGCCCAGAGCTGAGTGGAAACAAATCTACTCCCTCAGGCAGCTTTGAATCAAACTCATGTGGCCACGTCAATTCCAAAAACGTGTCATGGGCTCCTAAGGTGCTTAGGATATAAAAAAAAAAAAAAAAAAATTCTTGAAGGTGTGAAGCGCTTGATTGTTCTCAGCTGTGGGATGTGCTCAGGGCTTGTGGATCCTCACAGCTCAGATTTAAAAGCACAAGTGAGCTGGAGGCATGGACCAGCAAATATGATGCAGGCCTTGAACATGAGATCGCAAGATTTGCCTCCCTGTGCTGCTGCAGACTTCTCATTCCCACATTCGTACCTATGGAGTTCCCAGGATTACAGTCAGACACTACAGCAGCAGGAGCCATGGAAGCACTTAAAAGTGCCTGTTACAAAGAAAGATGCTTTCTTCATCTTCCTTGTTTTGACTTCAGGCTATATTCTACATCAGGCTCAATGCAAAGAGGTTCCTAGGTGAACCTCTCAACTGTTACTGTAGCTTTTTCACACAATGGTCTGTAATAGATGCCAAAAAATGTAACTAGTTTCGTAAATACTTTAACTTCTGATGAGACTTCTAATTGTGGTACAAGAGTGCAGAGATTACAATAAAATCCACAGTAAAACTATTTTCTAGACTTACTAGGCAATATACTGAAGAAATACAATATTAACTGTTTTACTCAAAAAAGGAAGTCTTTTTTTATACCAGGAGCTACTCTGCTTTCCTGTAGAGATAAGTTTTGCAGGCCCAGTTGTTTTGAAGCAGGTCTGTGAGGAGGAAGTGAGACCGGACAGGTTTGTCAGGAAGAAGGAACTGGGGCTGGTGAGGGCTCCTGCCAGCCCCTGTGCCCGAGGCACGACTGAGCTCGGGCAGGGAAGGACATGGCTACCAGACCTTTTGCGCTGGCATCTCATCTTTGCAAGTGGTTCCCCACTGAGTTTCATTTGAATTGGACTGCACCAGTTGCATCTGTATCTACTGACACAAGGCAAATTAAAATAATCTCTCCACACCCCGGCACACAGACAGGCCAGGCTCTGCTGTCAGTACGTACTGTATCTCTCTGGGCTCCAGAAAGTGTGACTAGAGGCAGATATATGGCTGTACAGGGCCCTGCTTACATTCAGGGCAGGTCATCACTGGTGAATGTGTGTGGAAATGGGGAATAAAGGGAGAATCAACTTGGAAAAACTGAATGGATTGCCCAGCTGATGTCTGTGTTTGTTGTGAGGTCAACTTCATCTCCACAGAAGAGGCTGCTCTATTCTTTTTTCACAGGTAATTTCTTCCTACATTCCTCCAGCCAGTCTGGGAAGGACACTTAGCTCATTGGGGCAATGAGAAGCACCCGTGAAGGGGGATGCAATCTCACAGCAATCATTGAAAACACAAGAAATCACAAGTAGAAAATTTGATTAGTTGCTGTGGCTATGGAAACACTGGTGCTTCACAAATCACTTCTGAGCAGAGCACAACAGCTAAAATGAAGCTCAAATGAACTAACACTCCCAGTACAGATACTGATAGCAAAGCAAACACATCAGTGGCTCCTTCCATCTCCTGTATTCCTAAAACAGCACCTAGGAGGGTCTGTTTGAAGCATTCCTTGGTGATGAGCTCAAACAGAGGGACTAGAGTTTTATGTTTGCAACTTTTTGTTATATGCTCAGTTATGGGCCGCATGTGGCACATCAGGCTGAGCATCTTCCTTGTGAGGAGGAAGAGGATCTGGATGTTTAAACACAGTGGGCTGGTCCTAAGGCCACAGAAGGCTTTCCAGACCAGGTAGATTAATGGGCTTATGGAAAGCTCATTTTAGGTCAGTGATTGAAAATAATTAGATGGTTAAGTAATTGTGTTTTATTAAAATTTTCTGATGACCATGCTGCAACTAAGTGCCTTATCTAGGAGTTTTGACTGCTTAAATCAGTTGATTGATGAAGTCACTGTGACAATTTTGTTAATATTTTTACATAGTTATGTTTGGTTTGTTTTGATCTGTCCTGCTCACCAAAGTTGTTTGGTTTTGCTTGGGCTCAGAGAAATTGAGGATTCTTATATATGCCAATTTAAACTGTGCCATGAGTACACATTTTAAATTGGGAATACGTGAGTCATCAAGTCTCTTTTCACCCGTATGTGCACAGACACATCTGTCTAATGAACACCACCTAGAGTTAAACAAGTATTTGTCACATACAGCTTGAAACAGATCCTGTGGATCTGTAACAGCTCTTCATGCAAAGATCAAAGAGGGTGTCCTCTGGTTTGCTAAAGCAGCCTGGTTCAGGTACATTTTCTGATGGTAGAGTCACAGAATAGCTAAGGTTGGAAGGGGCCTCTGGACATCGTCCAGCCAACCGCCTGCTCAGTGCAGGGCTATCTACAGCAGCTCGTCCAGCACCCTGATTTGAGTATCTCCAAAGACAGAGACTTCACAACCTCTCTGGGCAACCTGGTCCAGTGTCTCACCACCCTTACAGCAAAAAACCACCTTTTTACGCTTAAAAAGAACTCGTATTTCAATCTGTGTCCACTGCCTCTTGCCCTGTCACTGGATATCACTGAGAAGTCCTGGCTCTGTCTTCCCTGGTCCCTCCTGTCAGGTTTTATACACATGGAACCATCTCTTCTGCAGGCTGAGCAATCCCAGCTCTCAGCCTCTCCTCACACGACAGATTCTCCAGGGTGAATCTCAGATTCTCCCTATGATTCTCATTTCAACATATTTTTTTCCTCACACGATGAGGTGAGTCATGACCCATCCCTTTCCTCCCACAAGGCTTGCACTCCCGCAATGCATCAGAGCAGAGCTGCACTGCTTCTCTTTCTTCAAATTTACAGTCACTGACTGGGGACTCTGACGTGCACTGCTTTGCAGGCACAGTGGAAGAATCTGAATTTCAATCCAGTTACACTCGTTGCATACTTGTACAGAAGGCAAATTAAGCTGCTTCATAAACAGATTGGGTTTTTTTTGCTGTTGTTCTTCAGCTCCTTTTAACTCAAAAAGATCTTTTTCTGATTTTGTTCCCATGCAAGGTAGATTCTGGCTGGCAGATGGCACAGAAAACACTTGCTTCATCTCCTGTTTAATCTAAGTTTTGTAGTAAAACTTCTCTCGGCAGCCACCGACCATTCAATAACATACAAAGTTCATTGTGTTGTTCAGTAAGAATTTGGGGATTTGAGGCTGGGACGAGGTGAGGGCTGGGAGGTATGGCTCTGCGTGGGGATCACTCAGCGTTGCTCAGGGTGTCAAGGTTAAGAAGAAAAAAAAAGTTGAAAATATTCATCTAGATCCCAACAGCTTTTCAGTTCCCCAAAGAATTGCTCCCTTGCTATAAATGGAGTTCAGTACTTCTTCAAAATGGTGGAAAAACATCCCTCAACAAGACTGAGGGATGAAAAGTTCCATAGCTCTTGATAAAACACTCTTGATGCAACTTCACTTTTGTTTGAAATGAAGGGCAACAGTTATTTACTTTTAGTCTTGAGGATTAAGTGAAAACTAACCAGCTCAGGCTAGTTTAGAGATACCAGCTTATGTTGTTCCATTCAGAGCAAATAAATAACTAAACACAAACTTTTTTTTTTTTTCTTTAAAGTAACAACTTCTGAAACCAAGATGCTATTTGTTGCTGCTCTCAGTTTGTCCAGGTCAGAATAACTCCTAAAAGGAAAGAAAAATAAAAAATAAAGGGTGGGGGCAAAGGAAAAAAAGAAAATAGCTGTTCAACAACACTGAGGTCTGAGTCTCATTGCTTTGTTCTGTTTCAGGGGGATTGGACTAGATGATCTTTTGAGGTCCCTTCCAATCCCCAACATTCTGTGATTCTATTTGCAGTAGGTGCTGTAATTACTGCAGTCTTATTAACAAGTCAGGACTGACAAACAGCTCTGGGGGCTGCTGCTCAGTGGGATGGAAATCCCCAGGAGCACCAGGAGGAAAGGAGGCACCTGCCATTAAAAGATCCCAGCCACACACTTGGTTAGGACTCATGTTTTTGACAAAACCTTTTTTGTGGGAAAACACAGTTTTACTAGAAGTACAGGAGGTGAAGATAAGGCTGGGTTTTGATGAAAAAGTTCACATCTGATGAAGGCTTCCTCTGGAGATGGAGGTTTGAGGTGAAATTTCTAACCGCAGATGGGAAGAGGAGACCAAAGTCATAACAATCCGCCCTCTGGGGTGCTGGGAGCTCTGCAGGAAGAGACGTAGTCTGGAACAGGGGCTGGAGCTTTCATTGCCCATAGTCCACCCTACCTGCAGCCTGGCGCCCAGCCATGCTTTCCCTCCATTCCATTAGATTCATCCACAAGTAAGTTAGAAAAAGGAGAGATAAAAATAAAATTCCTCTTCCCTATATAGTCAGCAGATGGAGGATATTGTGCCAGCTTAGGCAGTGGGATGTCTCAATCAGATCTGCCTGATTCAGAGCAAGTTTCTTCCTTGTATCAATGTGAATGTTTTTTTTTGTTGTTTTCTGTTGCTGCTGTTGTCAAGAGGTGAAATGTGGTCTTTTAAAAACTTATATAAATTTGCAGGGTAGCAAAACTATTTCCCACCCTGCTCTGTAAGTGATAGCAGTTCATTTTGTATGACAGAAGCTCATGAAACCATGAAACACTCCTAAGGCAGATGATGCTGAGGCTCTTTGTGAGTGGAATATGTTTATTCTTGCCAGCTAAAAGACAAAGCAGTTGCGAGTGAAGGGACACATTGTGCGAGACAATTGCGCTGGTGCAACAGTTACAACAAGTCAGAGGGCTCAAAAGTATCTATGCTGGTGTGATCCCTTAGGGTGCACCCACTCACATCAGTCTTGCCCATTTTCTACACCCTAGGAGCTTGCAGCAGAGAGGAGCTAAATACCTCATTGATTCAGCAATTCCTAAAAAACTCATAATCAATCCATTTTAAATTATTTTTCTATAAGGCAGGAAAGACGTCTATGCAAGTGTTAGCAAACACAGTGAAATACCTCCCAGAAGGAATTGTAATACTGGCACGATTGTTCCACTTAGACAAACTGTTTGACTTCACTTAAATGAAACCCCCTTTTAAGAATTTCTAAAAGTCTAAAGTTGATTTTCTTCTGCTGGATTGCACAATTCCACATGACTTTGTGATACACCATACTAACGGAACATAAGAATAAGTTGCATCATATTGAGTAACAGGATATGTTGAAAATTATTATTTAGGTGGTGCAGATCTTTTGTAAAACAGAAATGGTAATATGTAGCTACCAGAATAATCTTCACTAGGAAATGAACTAAATCTTTAATTCATTCCCTTGTACAGGAAGACTCTGGGAAGATTTTCTGAAGCTTGCCCCTTCCCTATGTGTCAGGAAAGACCCCTAACAAAATGCCTGGCTCATCTTATAGGGGAAGCAGAGAGAGTGAGTACAGCAGTATGTTGTATTTAGTGCCTTTTTCATGACAAACAGGAAGCAATTCTAAGTTTTGTAAGACAGGAAGGAGAAAGACACATAGTCTTTTCAATGAATTAATGTACCAACTAAGCAGGTCTGGCTTCAGTGGCTCTAGATTATCTTCTGAACAATCATCTCTGTGCCTGAGCAAGTCAAGGTTGTTTCATGTTATCTCACTCACAGTGATCTGGGACCTACCCCACAGTGCTTGCAGGAGGAGAGGAGCTCTCTTATAACAGAGAAGACACCTGGAAGCGGATGAACTAAAGAGGAATAAAACCAAAAATAAACTCTGACCATTATTTTGTGGAGAACAGAAGTATTCTCTACTTTTAAGATTCTATTTCTCCTTATTTTACTTCCAGTTTCTCTTGTGCAGCTAGTATTATTCAATAAGAAACTGAAGAAAAATCTGATTTCACCATTGACATGTCAGACTCATGGTAAAACAATGCTGTGCCTTACGAAAGGCAGGTACAAATGCTCGCATCAGGCCTCTCTGCTGACTCCCTGGAAGAAGCCACTTTACTTTATGGATTTAGCTGATGTCTAAAGTCACCATATGGGGAAAATACAAAAGGATGCTGCCACCTCAAGCCTGTGTCATACAGCCACATCAAGCCCTGATTTAAAACTAGTGCGGGATTTTACTTCCTCCCATCCCATTTCTCACTACCCACATCACAGAGGTGTTCCAGAAGTTTGTTATATCTGAATTTCCTGAACGGATTTGTAGCTTTTTGTCACACTTTTTCTTGTGGTGCACATCTGGCTGCTGGCCCCTTCCTCCTTTTCCTAGCACAGAAGCATCAGGAGTCTGAGCTGCTGTGCAGTAGGAACATGCCATGTCCTGAAGGTGGTCAGAAATGTCCTGAGACCGTTACCTGCAGGAACTTTAGGTCAAGGCTGAAGCAAATGAAAACCAGCAGAAATGGGCAAATAAAAGCACCTAGTATGGCATATGTGCAAATCAAGAGAAGGTGTGTTGTTTTCCCTGGCTGCTTTACAAGACAAGACACTTGGAATAAAACAATAACTGACAGCATTTCAAAATCTGAAGAGATGCTGCTCTTCTACTCAGTACAAAGAAGGTGTTCTAGTGAAAAAGGATGGCACAAGGTTTTAATTTCCTGACTTTGCTCGTGCCCTTTGTGGAAGCATCCTGAATTGAGGTGTTATGAGACACGGGCAGATGTTTGTGAAATCTCAGTTTCAGCTTATTTCTGAATATCCTAGCTGCTCCAGAATTGAAGACTGATGAGAATCTCTGCTTTCATTTGAAGTTCTCTAGCTACCTCCTTACAGGGGGAAGCCCAAAATGGCAGTCAAGCAGCTCAGCAACTCGAATGCTCATTGGTGTAGGGCAGAACTAGGACAACATCTCATGTAATGGGAAGCAATACCTAACCACTTTGTATCATACTATGGCCATGTGCAGCCCAGGCACCCCTCCTCAGTATCACAGATGAGCTGGAACGGGGATTTAAACAGTCACTTGGACATCAGATACACAAATTAGTGATGCTTACTGCTGTCCCATTTTATTTTCACTATTTATTTCAGGAGACCTTGAGTGGCAGAGAAAATGATCAGTAAACTTCCTAAAACACTTGGTATCATGTGAATATATTTCTAGAAATACTAGGAAATTTTAAAGTATCCCAGGAGAAAAAAACAAAACCAAAAACCAACTCTGAAACATAAAGCAAGGGATTCAATTACAGTGAAAGACCATGATAGAAAATATCCAGCCCAGTCAAATGTACTTTGAGATTATAAATCATGTTTGACTGTTGGCTATTAAATATGTTTGCTGCTCACCTACAGGAACTACTAAGTCCTTGATAGAGCACTTGACAGAGAGACTAGCAGATCAAGACCTAGAAATATTCTTTTTAAGCAGTGCCAGTACACAGTGGTGTGATACAATGATATACTTCATTGATATAACTCAGTCAGAACAACTTACTTTCAATCCAGGACTGAGATATCATGTGTGATACAACCGTGGATAGAAAGGATTTCTGGTTGAAAAAGATATTGGCGGAATGATACTAGTTCAAAACTCACTATCTCCTGTTCTGTCTAAAATTCCTCCTTACACCAGTAGTTATTTCATTTTTTAATCTGGAAAAATGAATTTTAAGTTTTTGTTTTACTGCAATTGTCAAGAGCTTACCATAACTAAAGAAGATAAGCTATGATGCAAAAAAAGTTTGATTTTTAAAAAATTCCCAAGATACTCATAACAGATTCCATTTCATTTTTTTTTTTCTCATTTGAAAATCTGTATGAACACTTTATTTAGGTGACATAGTAATATATATAATTTTCAGTCCAAACCCCACCTTGATAATACTTCTGATAAAAGCCTTGGGAAAATACCATTAAGAAAAATGCAAGGAATGCACTTTTATAGCTAAATATAGCTATATATAGCTAAATATTTTCAAACTTAAGAGAAACTTAGGGTTTGGGGTTTTTTTAGATCTTTTTAGTGTTTGCAGATAATACATTTCAAATAATTCCTAAAGGAAGGATCGTTAAGCTAAAAGAATACCTGATAGCTATGCTACAGCTGTCAGTGCTTATACTGCTACTGCTTGCAGTCAAGGCCACCTTAAATGTGCAAACCAGTAAATGTGCAGATTTTGATACTATCTTTATCACCACAGTAGCTGAGCACTGTCCTGCCACGTACAGAGCAATGCACTCAGTGTCTGCTATATGGTTACTTTCCCAGCCCCTCTTCCCAGTCAGGGTAGTGGTGCTGCCATTCTGTATCCTGGGGGTTACTCTCTTCGTGTACCGCCTAGGATGTAGTTCCTCACAAAAAGCAAGTCAGCAGGCTTTGCAGCTGGAGGTGCTGGGAAAGAGGCCTTTTTTTTTTGTTGACAGCCAGAACTGCAGCTCCCCTGAGCAATGCAGCAAGCTGAGGTGGAGTTGCAGTGGCACTTACCACACAGGACACACAACCTCAGCTGTGAAGTGGCTGAGATGCTAAGCTGCTGACAAGCCAGCTTACCCTGCAGGAGCAGGTAGAGGTATGAATTGTGGTATGTAAACTACCTCTAAAAACACTTCTGGGTGAGTGAGCCAGGTCCCAGGACAGTGTTAAAAATGCTCCAAGAAAACCAGCCACAACAGATGAGCCCACAGTTCCTACAGCACAACCACTATGACTTGATCAATTCACATCAATTTCTGAATATTATTAGCTGGACATACAAGGGCGTACAATTTAGCAAGTGCTTTGCACACAAGCCTGGATATTTTTGCCTCAGTTCAGTCCATTGTAATAGCTATTTACCAAAACCATGCTTCAGTGAAGCATTTTAGTCTTTTCTACAATATATTATTGCAATAGTACCCTCATGACTTCAAAACGCCTTGCAGTACCCTCTGAGCACCCAGTAGCACAAGGCTCAGAGATGAGATGTGCTGTAAGGCTGATTCTCAGCTAGTTAAAGACAAGACTTAGCACAAGGTTACTCAGCTTCGTGCCACCAGGAGGTAAGAAGAAACTATGTCACCCCCCAGCTATCTTTGTACTGAACTTGCTACCCCCTGGCCAGGGAACTGACACCATCAGTGTTCCAAATTGCAGCTGTTGGTTACCAACCCAAAATCCTCTGAGCATCTCCCTCATGGCTGCAGACACCAGCTCAGAGCCAGCCATGAATAACCGCTCTCACAATTAACTCCCAATGTTTACTTGTGTGATTGCTTATGAGGAAACGTCTACCAGACAGTATGGCGTAGTCCCAAGGCACCTCTCTCTAGTAAAGTGCTAATGTGAGGGAGCAGCTTCATTAAGCCTCAGAAGAAAAAAGACATGGAAAGAAGAGAACATAGCCCAGTGTTCTGATTGTCAACACCTCTGCTTGCAGTTTTCCATGCCTCTTTCCATGTATCCCAGGAAAAGCTGCTCTAGTTAAACTACAGCATACAATTTGTGTTTTTCAGTCATACAGTCTCTTTCACATTTCTCTCATCTCTGGAGGAACAGTGTTGCTCATTGCACTGGAGGGAAGCAACTTCTGTAAATGGGAAGAGGAGAGGAGATGCTGCCTCTGCTCATGAGAAGAAAAACCCCAGGCTCCAGGGCAGAGAACAATGCACACTTGAAGTATTAATGGAAGAATCTCAGGACAAAATGAATCTGCCTTCAACACTCAAATCCTGTTGTCAAGCACTGTCTTACAAGTGATTATAGGTCTGCTGGACAACACAGATGAACTAATCCTTTTTATTAAAATAACAGTGAGTAAATCCTCTTTCACAGTCGCACATGCTTTGACTAAATGGAATCACTTTATTGACAATGAGACAAATTACCGGTGATGTTTCAAATCACCCTCTTCCAAGCAGCTACCTAGATTTTGTTATAAACAAATTATGTTTTACATGTTTAATGAATACATTTATTAATTAAAGCATTTTTTTCTAATTTCATAAAAAATTAAAATAGTTCTTCGCCTATCCATTAGTTCTTATAATCATTACAAAGTCCCAGCTGAGAGGTGCCCAAGCACTAGCTGAGCAGGGCAACTTTAACAGCCTCTACAAAACCACTTAAAGCAAATGCTAATTATAACACAAAATGGTAAATGGAAAATGGAATAAAGGCAAGACAGCTTATCAAGGCTAGACAGTCGTTTAATGTGATACAATCTTGCTGTCTTGATTGTTTTAACAAAGAAAGTGAGAGGTCTGTTACATAGGAAATCCTTAAGGAACTAGAGAAGAACAACAAAACAAAACTGAACAGACACAGCAGGAGAACAACAACTGTAAGGTGGGCAAAGACCTCGTCCCGGTGGAGATGCTGGTGGCTTGTGCCAAAATGGAACTTCCTAAGCTGGAGGAAGGGTTCTTGAGAGCTGGTCTCCGGATTGATTTTATTAAATATATTCATTGTAGATACTGGTATAAGACATTAAGTATGGGCTGGAAATATTTGTTGTTGAAGCAAATAGGTAGATTGAAATAGTGTGCAGGAGGTATCTGATAACCTTCAAGCCTAAGGCAACAGAAAGCAGATAAAATTAATATTTCAAAGTGCAAAATGAGAGTAAGAGACCAGTAGCAAAAAGGTCCAATATACTCAGGGACCTCATTAAGTAAAATTGCAGGAGAGGAGAAAATTGCAGGTAGATCAATGAGGTGCTACTGGTATGATCTGACAGCGGAAGCAAGCAAATGCAGTCCTCTGATGCATCAGAAGTGTTTCTTAGAGAGCAGACATTAATGTCACGGTACAAAACATCAGTTAGACTCTACTGGAGTAGGAGAGCATCATCCTTGCCCAACAGTGATTTATTCAGCCTTGAAAAAGTTCTATTAGAACAGACAGGAATCAATGGAAGCTGTATACATGGCTATGGGATGTAGTTAATTGCATCTGGAACTATATAGTCAGAATTTTTGGGCTGTGAGTTACTTATGAAGCATCTGATCAGAGTGCTTTCTGCCAGGCAGCGGGAGCAATTTTATGAGTCTTTTACAACAGCAATTCCTTCTGCCATTGGGATGTCCTCAAAAGAAAGGGAGGGGGGGAAGTGACAGTCCATTGCCACAGTATTAGCAAGCACCTTTCCTACTTTCCTCAGTGGCCAAAACTTGTTTCTTTTAATTTATTTCACAGCAGGATCCCTCTCTGGGATGTGTGTGTGTAACTTGGCCTTGGAAACATTAGGAAAACAGATGTTTTAGTTTTGAGGTCCTGTTTCGTAAGGGATAATCATATGCATCAGATCAGCATATGTAATCCTACCATTTTCCTGTGGCTACAACAGTGATAACAGTGGATCTACTGCACTCTCTCCATCTTTTTAAATCTACATTATTATCTTGCCTGGCTCTATAGTGCAGACACTTTGCTGGTGGAGGCATTTGTCTATGTCTCTTGTGAACCATTATCCTACTGTCTTTCCTTTCTCCCCACTGCTTATGATAAAAGTGTCCATTAGTGAAGAAGGAATTACTGCTGTCAAGAAACCGTAGCACTGGAAATGTTGCTACAACCTGTAGGTTTACAAAGATTGCAGAAATTTATCCTTGCTCTTGAAGAAGCAAAAAAACCCTGCTCCAAGGTCTGCATATCTTGACAGAAGCCCTGGGGCCTGGGTGAGCAGCACTGAGGCTGCCACGGGCCACTGCCATTCATCCCCAGAGCTCATCCTATTCCTCTTCCGTCTCAGCAATAAAGAAGCAAAACCGCAAGCTCAGGTGTCCAACAGTTGGTTGCCAGAGGATCCTTCCCAAGTCCCAAACCTTAACAGCTGTCTTCTTCACAGTCATGGTGGAAAGCAATAAAGGCATTTATTAAATGATAACTGCTTTGGGAACAGTGGATAGATGTATAAACTGTGTTCAGTTCATATATAAGCACTTGTATTGTACATAAACTGCTCGAGGGAAGGAACATTGTCGTTCTCTTTATGGTTACACAGTCCGCAATTTTACCATAGTGCTATAACATAAAGCTCAGATAACATTCACCGCTACATTTTCAATAACATTATCACTATGTACTGGTTAACTGAGGCTCTTACAGTAAAAATGGCTTGTCTTGATCCCATTGTGAGTCAGTGGGAGGGCCAGGAGTAGAACACAGAAATCTTCTCCCAGTGCCGCACTTGGAGCATGTCACAACTTCATTCCCTTCCCTTTCCGGGCTCCCAGCATTTCTTCAGCAGCACTGACTTTGTTGTGACTCTGATTTACCATTGCTGCAGTGCAATTTGGAAGTTGGGAAAAAGACAAAAGAAGCACAAGACTAATTGGTTTTCTTCTCATTGCTCAGATATTTCTGTCTGAGATACATGGGGGAACGCTCTGATGGATCACATGGATAGGGATAAGCCTGATGCATGGACTCATGTGATGGGAACTGCAGTCCTAGACCACAGCAGAGGAACGTGACCCTGAGCTGCAGAGGGCACAGAGCCCTGGTAGGAGATAAGAGCCCTGGCTTTGGTAAAGCAAACTCCTGCCAGCTCCCTGACCTCGCCTGTCTAGTGTGGAAATCGCCTTGGCTGGCTCTGTTTGCCACATGGGGTCATGCAGCAGGGCAGGCTGCTGCAAAAATACCCAAAGGCACCAGCAAATCCCATGTATAGCACGGGAGATTGGGTGGTAAATGCAAAAGCAAGGGAAGAAGCACTCATTGGCAAGGGTCTCAAACTCAGACTTTCAACTTCCTGCAGATCCAATATCCACCTTCCTAAGCTCTCCACATGAGTATCTTCTACTTAAAAAAAAAAATTCCTGCCGTGTTGAATTTACAGCAGAGACAGACTGATTCAAACAATGAGAAGAGTTATTACATCAATCCTAAGGGAAAATCTAACAGCACATCATAACCCAAGTGTTGTCTAACAGCAAACTTTCCCCCTGTGCTACGAATCCTCCTATTAAAACACCCACATCTGACTGGGTGGCACAACCACTACCCCATGTATCAATAATCGTACGAGCACAGCAGGTCACTGTCTTACTGACAGTCCTGTGGCAGCAAGTTGACTCTGACCATTCTGTTTAGAAAACACATAGGAAGAGAAGCTGTTGTCCAAAAGAGCTACTGTACATCTCTGCTCTGCAAAGATTCCACACCCAACACTAAATATGACCTCCCCAAAAAGACAGCTAGTGCTGCTTTCCACACAGCAAAATTTATGACCGACTTCACTTTTTCAGTATTAAAAAAACCCAAACCTGATTTAATAAAAATTTTTACAGAGTTTCACTTTGGAGAAACCTCACCCATACCTGCACCCTTAGCCCTGCCCCAGCTGCCATTGCTTTGGGCAAATCTAAAGGTCTGTTTGGCTTTTCCAGAAAGTTAATTTGCTCCATATGACTGACAGTAGCTACCTGGCAAACCTGCAAACAACATGCACAAATCAGCTCAACTGTTTATCTTTCCGTCTTCAGTGCAAGGATTTCACCTTCCACACTGGCTATGAGGTGCTCATACAGCGGCTGTTGGATGGGAGGAAGATGTGCAAAGATGTGGAGGATTTGCTCAAGCAGAGGTAAGAAAATCAGAGTGAAAAAAGTGTGAACAGCCTCCTTTCTCTCTCCTGTTTGGCATCTGGAAAGGAATAGTTGGCTGTTTCTGAATTTGGTAGTGATACTAGTTTACATAGAAAAGCCTGAGTGATTTGAGTCTTTTGATGTGATTTGTGAAGGTAGATAACAAATAGAAATTTCAAAGATTTGAGAAAAGAGGAGAGGGGTGAAGGAATCAAAAATCCAGAGCTCCATTAAGACTCAGGTAGTTATTGGTCTGGAATCACATGGTGATTCACATACATCCACAACAAGTAGCATTACTGAGTTTCCCCTTTTACAGGGAACATTTTTCTTTCTCTTTAAACATGCTGTTGACATAGGCACTGTTTCAATTTCCTGCAACTATCAAAAATGGACCACTTTTCACATACAGATAAAGCTACATAAGGTGCTACCAAAAGCCTTTCCCAGACCCCCAGGACAGCCCATATCCTTTGCTGATCTTACTAGACTTCGAATGACAATGTTGTAGTTTATATCTATCCTTTACGTGCTTGTTGGGGGCCCCTCAACAACAGTTATGGGCAGCTGACACTTTAGTGGGTGAGAAAATAATATTAATGTACATACACAACTGCTCTGACTCCCTTGCCATTCATTTTTGTACTTCTGACTTAGAAAAAAATTCTGAAATTTGGTTCTGTTTTTAAGTGGCTGGTCTTCAGCAGTTGCACCACATCACATGAGACATATACATGCTCATGCAAGACCTGTAGGAAAAACCACACAATATGGATTATATATTCAGCAGGTAATCCTAGATTAGTTCATCTCAAAACTGTCTGGTTATGAATATTGCTCTGCCTTCCTCAGTCACAGCCTGCTTTTTCTTCCCATGTTGTCCCCATCTAGTTTTCTGGTTTTAGGTTGGTTTTGTGAAGGCTACTTTTCAAGTACTGGAACTTTCAAGGGGATGTGAGCTGTCAAATTGAAAGTTGACTATTTCACATACTGCGAAGAGTCTCCCATCAAAATCTAATCGCTACTTTAATCGCTTTTCTTGACCATCAGTGGAAGCATATTTTGTTGCCGCATGTCACACAGTCCTCAAGACACATCTCTCTGCTGGTAGCTTAGCTTTAACTGTTTAAAATAGCTCCTTTGTGACTCATAACTTACAGAGATCAGAATTACATTGCAGGCTTCAGGAAGGCTCTGCACTGCAGCCTGCATCTGATGCTACATACGCCTGTGTTTCTTTCCAAAACATATTACAGAGGTTTCTGCAAGCTGCAGGATAAGCTTCTTCCTCGTTTGTGATGGAGGCACAAAGGACCTCCCACAATGAAAAAAAAATACACACAGTCATTTTGCAGATTGAGAAGCTACAAGAACAAATATTTCCATTAACTTTAGCACACCCGCAAAACATTCCAGTGAGTGTGCATACTTGCGTGTGCTTGTGTGTGTTTGTGCACGCTGTGGGAGGAGGAAGAGGAGAAAAGGTAATGGGCACAGAGTTGCAGAAGGAAGGTATTATTTCCAGTTTATTTCTGGAGGATATTTGTTTCAGCTTGTCCTTGTGTCATTCATGGGGATGACCTAGGAGATCAAAGTATGGATAGATCTCTGTTCCTACAGACTGCCCATGTCATGGGCTTGATGCCAGAATTTCAGTAAGGACTCCAGCAGCAGCTGCCCTGAGTCCTGAAACCAACTGCCCAGGCTATACCAACACTACCAGTTTTCCAACCAGGTCAATTCTTTTTGCTCAGAAATACCCCTGCCTGGTCCAAAAGAAGGCCTAAGAGGCTGAGGGCTGTGAAAGCAGCTGTATTCTAGAACAAAGCATCAGAGTTAAAACACAAAATATGTTCCAGATCTCAATGGCTGCAGGGAAACCTAGAAGCTGTGTGCAGAAGTACTAGAAAGTGGGAAAGACAGCACCAAGATGTGAAAAGCAGTCTCTGAAACAAATGGAGGAATGTTCCCAGGATGAGCTCGCCTCAGGTCACAGAAGATCGTTGCAAACCAGTGAAACGGCACCACAGACACTGGTACAACAGGCTACAACATGAAGTGCTCACAGCCATTGGATGCAGAGGAACAGTCAAAAAGATGTTCTCAAACAGAAACCCACCCCAACAGCTGCTGTGCTGCAAGACTGAAAGACCAGCCCTGAGAAAACCACCTGAATTCAGCAAATAGCAATAACAGAGCACAGCATGGCCAAGTAGGAAGATGGATGCAAGAACAAAGCAGTGGAGTTGCATGACCTTGTACTCATATCAAAATTCCCTTTTTTGAACAAAGAGTATGTTTCTCAAAGTTGCCAAGTTTCAGGCTCAGAACTGTTTGAAATGCTTTGAAACCCCTTTTGAGAGCTGGACTTACCCTAACCAAAAATCATCCTCCCAGATCCTAGCACCAGGCTAGCTGTTCATTATTTGTTATTGACTATTCAATAGTTTTTAGTAGCTACTCAAAGACTGCAAATTCAATTCCACCCCAGTCTTGCACCCAGGAGAAAAGAAATAACATATTTAATACAAACTTTTTTTTTTTTTTTTTTAAACAGAGAATAGAAATTTCTTCCAGAGTGGGGGAGGAGAAAACAGGAAAGAAATAACTGTGTTTCTTTATTAACCATAGAAACAAAACTACTTTCCTGAGTCACTAGTTACAGTTCCTCATTAGGTGAGACATCTCATCATATTGTCCCCTCCATAAAACTGTCACAGCCTCACCTTACGACTAGCAAGGGTCCTTCCCCCTCTGCCTCCACTGCAGCTGCTCAAGCAGCACCTCATGTTTCTTATGGTTAGAAATTTTCCTGCTACTCCCAGCTCCCATTTATTCAGAACTTCTCTTTAAATGAAAATTTACACTGAAATCCTTTGGATCCTACTCTTCATTCCCCTCACAGCCTTTGTTTTGATGGATCAAGTCAGATGTAATGTTTTAGGCTTCTTCTGTAGAAGAGGCTTTTTGTTCTCCTGAGCATCTTCACTACCCTTGTGTACACCTCTTCTTCCAATTGAATCAAACTTTCTGGGGACAGAATTGCACATAGCACTCCATGGTCTAATCAAAGCTATGGAGATGGGCATTCATTATCTCTCATTTCTTCTAGAAATAGCTAACCCAAAATATTTTAGAGGTAACTAACAGCACCAGAATTGAGGAGAGATGGAAATTAAAGAAACAGTGTTTTTCAGGTTTTGGTACCTTGGGTGCAATTACAAGATTTGCATAAATGTGATCCTGGTACTTTTCTTTTAACAGGGCACAAGCAGAAGAGAGATATGGGAAAGAGATGATTCAAATAGCCCGAAAAGCAGGAGGACAAACAGAAATCAAGTAAGGCATTCTTTTATTATTAGTGCAAATGAAAGCATTTTGGAAGCATGGAAGCAATATCAGACTCCTGTGTTTTGCCTATGAATGGGGTCATAAGGCTGCTCACTGTAGTGCATTACACAGCACTTCATAGTGCACAGGAAAAATGGGGAAACACCATAGTCCTCTAAAGTAGGATTCACAAAATCTCTATTTGGGAATTGCCAGTAGGTTTTTACTGAGAAATTTTTTTAATTTCAGGATTCCTAGCAAGGTTTAATATTTGCTTCCAAAAGCAAACTAAGTCATGGGAAAAAAAGGGAAAGGGAAAGGCTGTGAAATGTTTAGCATGGTGGCTGGCAATTCTGGGAAGCTGGGTGGATACTGAGAGACTGACAGAACAAACGCAAAGTGCAAAGACAGCAAAAATGAACTTCTCTAGCAGGAAAAAGGCTTAGCTTGGGAATACAAACTTTAAACCTCTTTGAAGGGACTTCATGTGAAACAAATCAATGTAACTACTGAAAAACACTGAAATGACATATATTTTTCTCTGTCTCCTCTACTACTGTCTTAGATCACGTATAAATTGTGTTGGGAGGGGAAGATATATGTTGGCATGGAATTTAACTTAATAAACACTGCTGAAGAACTGCTGCTATTATTGATGGTAGCAGCAATAATGAGACACTTTGTCATTATTGTAACAAGTAATAATACAGTAATAAGGTGGAAGAGGATGAAACTTCTGGGTCACAGAAGACAAGTCTGAAAGAGAAGACCTCAATCTAAACACATAACAGCTCTATTGATCCCTGGGGTGGGGGGCCCGCTATCATCATCCATCCTGTACCTAATTTCTTAATTGCAGTCTCCTTTTTACACCAATTTATCACTCTCTCTCTCTCTCAATGTGAGTGTGGCTTCCTGTTCACATTTTATTGAAAAACTTGACCTCAAACCCTTGCATTGCACCATCATGGCATGCAACTGCCAGGCAATCACCCATACCACTTGCTATTGATTTGGTGGTGGCACATCCAGGCTGACAGGGAAACTTTTGCATTAAGCCAGATGCCCGGTAGTGTGGAGAGCATTGAGACTCACTTCAGAGAACATGCAAGCCTATCCTATCCCTGGTGCTCCATCTCTCCCCTTGCCCCTGAGCTATGCAGTAAGGTGTAACAAGGTTCCTAGCAAAGGCTGCAGGGGATGGCTTCTGCCTTCCTGGTGTCTTAATTCAAAGAGCTAATTGGAGAAAAGGAAGGAGAAGAAAAATTATTTTGAAATTAAAAGGGCAGATTAAGGATGGATGGCTTCTTCCCAAACCAAAGGCTAAGATCAGTGTTCAAGGATTAACAAAAGGCTCCACCTAAATTTCTTTACTGGCAACGCAGGGCAGGCAGAGCAAACGCATTCAGAAACAGACAGCTTTGGTTGCCCTTCCATGACTTAGTGGATAATTCATAGGTCTGACTTTTCCTAAGTGATTATAAGAGCTTGATTTAGAGGCAGAGACAAGTCCCAGAGTCGGGGTATGGATCCAAGTTCCCCTCAAGTTGGGTGAAATTTGGACTTGGGCCTAGCTCCACTTTGATCCAGTGATTTTATAGCTTGGCAAAGAGAGAAGCCTAAACACACCAACAAAGCATGCGGCAAAGCTAATTTCCTGTTTCCATAAACCCATGCCTGGTCTGGGTAGTGACCAGCTTTGAGCTGATATTTTTATCAAAGCAAATGTCTCACTGTTCTGAAGCAGAGAGAGCACGCTTCACTTTCTGTCATTCAGCATCCTCTGTTTGTTTAAGGAGATACACAGATGGAGAGTGAAGGGCATTTGTCCAGAGTAAGCACTTTAAAATCAGAGAAAACTAGGGTCTATTCAGGGCTGGAACAATTGATGAAAATGAAATATTTGGTTTTAATGCCTTAAAATTTTTGACATGGTGTGAAGTTTCTGTTTGTTTATGTTTCCTTGATTGCTGACAGCAGTTCTGCTCCCAAGGTTGGTCCTTCAGGAAGAATGGAGGCAGGGAACCTACATCCTACCTAAAATAAGAAAATCCTGAAAGGACTATGCTACAACTATCCCCATGCATTACTCCAAGTACTTCCTCTTTATAGGACTCCCTGTTATCAACTAGCACACTGAGTCCTAACAGTTTTACAAGCACTTGACATGCTGAACAGGGCTGTTCACATCTTTGAATGCAGCTTCGGGGAGCAATGTTTCTCAAATAAAATCTGATTAAGGCGTTGTTCAGGTATTTGTACCTAAAACTTGCATATGACAATCACCAGGAAAAAAAGTAGCTGCCCGGTTTTTTTCAGAACATTTTCCAGAACTTCCTGTGCCATGCTATATATTGCAGAGGAGCAGGAATTACTAATTTTAGATCACTCACTCATTTTTCTTGCTAATGCAAAATTATTATCCTCTAGTCTTAAATTCAGTCATCTTTTAAACATCTCAGACACACTCTGTCACTTCTCCTGGGAAATTATTTCACACCCCAGTAGTTCTCAATATCAAGAAGGTACCAGATACCTTTTCAAAAAGTTGATTAAAAGCACATAGAAAATCCGTCTGCAACAGACACTCAAAAACCTCCAGTATCAGAAAATACCCCGAAGACCTTAAGAGAAACAACTGCAAGGCAAATTAATTCTGTTTAGCGCAACTTCTGAAACTAATGCATTTAACAACTTTCTGTTGCTTCCTGTGCTTGGAGAGAAGAGGGTCTGCTTAAGGGAGAAATTAGGCAGCAGTGTGGAGGTACTGTCTCCAGTACCAGTACCAACCAAAGGGTTGTTACTTCAGCAGTCAGGACCAGCATGAACCAAGGTGAAGAGAATAAGCATGATGAGTAAATGCAAACAAACAGGGAGAAGCCTCCAGAAATCTATGGCACATTGCACCAGGTAGTGGCCATCACTGTAGAAAACAGTTCTCCATCAAGCATTACCCACACTTTAAAAGTTTTTAGTTTTGAATCAAAGAGAAGAATGATTTCAACATTTTTTCAGGCTCTTCCCCTCTCCCCCAAACTTCAAGCTGGAACAAACTGCTGAACTCAGCTAACTGTATAAATAGATTCAACTGCCCATTTTTATTTACTGAAAGACACATGAAAAAATATGCTGCTGATTCAAAAGAAAGATAATAGGGAAGGCTCGCTGGAATGTAACAGCAACTCTGGGACCACTCTCTAAGTAGCTCTGAGAAAAAACGAGGTGACAGCAGCCATCAGGTTTCCATCCTATATGCTGTCCAGTGCTTGTTCCCTCAGCATCGTTAAAGCTCCTCTGATGGAGAACTGATCCCTCAGGGTCTGGCAGTGCTTGAGCTTGGCAGAGACAGCTACAAGCCAACACTGTACTAGGACATTTCACTACTGAGTATGAGCAGTAATATAACATCATGACCTGGGAAAAGAAGAGAGTGTTGTGTCTCTACCTGCAGACTCCTTGGCACCAGAAATGTGAGAAATCACTTTGACCTGAGAGCTAGCAGGGGACAAACTTTTAGCACTGCTACCAGACTTCAGTGAGGTCCTCGCTATCTTTTTTCACGCCACTATTGGAAATGGCCGTGGCCAGCCTACAGCTGTAGAAAAATGTGTAACAAAACTAAAATCAGAGAGGCAGACATGTTGCAATGAGGGAGACGTGCCACAACAACTTTTTATTTTTTATTTTTGAAAAAAGCAAAGACAGGGTTTCTAAAGGAAGCTGGTGCTGGTTACCATGGGCATAGCAAACAGACACTCCAGCTTCCAGCTCAAGAAATAAAAGTTCCCTGTAAGTGCTGCCTAACAGCCAAAGCACACAATCATTTGATAGTCCAGCCTGATTCAAGCAAATTTAGGCATTCTGGCTGCTTGCCCTTGCCTCAAGCATTGCAGCTGGTAGAAACTACTTCCTGTGGGGAAGGGAGATATCCTTTTTCCAGCCAATGACACAAACCTAACTAAGCAGTAGCTATAGGTCTGGGTGACTTCATTCTACTGTACAGAAGGATGCACAGCCTTGAATCGAAATACAAGACCGCAAGAAGGGTCACACAAGCTCAAACCAAAATCCCTTCAGTCTAATACTGTACTCAACACTAGATCCCAAGGGAAAAATAGAAGAACAGGGCAAGCATATAAGGATATTTCTCCTAAATAATCTTCTAGCCTTAGCAATTGGTAGTTCAGGGGCTGCCACACCAGCAGCAGCTTTGTATTCAATAGCCCCCAATGGAGTTTTCTTGTGTCTTTTTCTTATTTGAAACTCCAAAACATTTTAGCATCAACTGACTCTCAAGGTAAAGCAAGGTACTTTCCTGTGAAGTGCAGAAGTGCCTTTTTATTTGTTGATTTTTAGATCAGACTCACATGACAAAGGCAGATCAGCTTCCTTAAAGTGGAGTTCCTCAACACACATCTGCACTGGTGAGCTGAATTCCCACTGTCTGTTCTGGTTCTTACAAACACACCCAGGTCCGTAACAACACCAAAACTATGGAAAAGGCTGTCTGCTTCCTACAAGCTAATCACCTGGATGTGCCAGCACAGTCATGGATGCAGGCCATGCCTGGGAATACAGGTAGCTGGGAAGTCTTAGTGAAAGCACTGTGAGGAGAACAGGTATCAGAAGGGAGCGTGAGAGAATATTGGTTGCAAATGTACCTCTTGAGTGGGTCAGGCCCAGGAGAGGGCAGGGCAGGCCTTGAGGAGTGCGCAAGGCACAAGGGTTGCAGCAGTCAGGATGGAAGGATGGATGCTGCACAAAAATAGAGCTCTGGAGCTCACCTATCAGAAGTCAGGGCTAAAATGAATTTTTAAAATGTCTTAATTCCTACCTTATGCTTATTTTAAAGCTTTGTTATCCCACTTTTTTAATTACCAAAAAATAATATCTGAATCACAATTTCATAGTCTCTAATCATAAAATAAACTGTGAAAAAGATTACTACAAAGCTACAGCCATGTATTCTTGGCAAATCCCAGTTTACATTAATATCCAGTGGGGGAGAGGAAACTATACATTGTGAAGTTTCAACTGCTACGTAGTTTTGTACTCTCCATATTCTGTGTTGCACACATGGGAGAGGATGCACAGAAACTGGGGATTTTCAGCTGAGTTACAATCTGAGATCAAGTTTGCAAGTTTTTGCTGGTAGCGCACACAGTAATGATGCCTCGACACACTATAGCTGATTCTCAGCAGAGCTCATACCTTTAAGAGGAAACACCTTTCAGGCTGCAAGGTGACTGGGAATTTCCATGCAGTAGCTTTGGGCAACTCTTCAGCAGAACAACATGAAAACAGAATATACTACAGAGCCCAGTTTTCAGATACATACTTAGCTTCAGCTGAAATAGAGCCTCTGGGAACTCAGTTCTTTTGTAAAATATCTCATGTAAACACACAGTAACTGGTCAAATTCTGCTTAGTCTGACAACAGCTATTTTTTTCATTTGCTCTGCTTGTCTCTTCTCATGGATATGATTTCCTACTTTTTTTGCTTCCTTATTTTCCACTATCTCCTTCAGACTTTGGGAAAGGGTAATTCCTTCAAGCCTGTCTTTGCTCTGCCCTTCTCTGCAATGCCTGAAATAGAATATTTCAGTGAGTGTGAGGTAAGGGCATCTGTAATGAAATGCCAGTTACTGCTTCCTGTGTATAAATATAGTGTGTCTGTCACATAATATATAGAATCCTCTGTATTATTCACACAAAACAGGCATTTTTAAACTGAAACTAAAGGTCATTTTGGAAGGTCATATACTTGCATGGTTAGTTATTCTCCACTCAAATGGTCTGAACCCGCACAGAGTTTATACACTTGTACTTTGAACTTTCAGGACTCTGAAAATGGACCCAAGCACATACTCTGAAAGACCTAAGCCTTTGCTGAGTTCTTTTTAAATCCGATCTGGATAAGCTCTCCAGTGATGAGGACAGGCATTTTTGAACAGTGCTGCTCTATTTCCAAGGGACACAAGGAAATTTAGTTTTATGTTAAAGGTACAAAAATTGTTTTGCTTGTTATATCCTTTGATTTGAATGACATAAGTCATTCTGGAGTCAGAAGGGGTCTAATTTGTAGTCTACAGACACAGATTTACAGGGAAGAGAAGGTACATGAAGATGCTATCCTGTTCGCTCCCCTGCCCCAGCAGCCTGGGGTGATGTGTCTGTGCTTTCCATAACAAGCCGTGAGAGTGATGATACAGCCCCCTTCCCATTCAGTTTGGGGCTGCTTCTGCTTCTAGCATGTATCTGCAAATATCCAAGCACCAGAAGCAAAAATACCACAGCACCAGAGGAACCCTCCACTTTTGTTGCTACTTTCATGAAAGATATGCTACACCCAACCTGGCACTAAGCCCAGCCTGCTGCACAGTGCAGCCTCTTGTAATAGCTGCTATGACTACTCATGTTGGTTAGTGCCTTGCTGTCACAAATTTATAGACAGATAGAAAATTGGACTCCCCTGGTAA
>NW_010331987.1:27770-29269 GCF_000700745.2 Antrostomus carolinensis
TGGCTTTGACATCACCCCACAGCTGGGACCTGTACAGAAATCTTTCCAGTTGCACTGAGTGCTTTTGCCTTTCTATTTATAGCTCCTCTGAGAACAAGAAGAAAACATCCCGTTAAAATTAATTCTTCGATGTTTTCACCACATCCCCACTAAGCAACGTTAGACATGATTCTCATGTGAAATACCCTACTATGTGCCTGGCCTAGGACTTGGTAGTGACTTAGTTAACTCCCTGTTAAAAGAGCACACCACCACCTCCTCCTTTTCTTTTCTTGTCCGCATTGCAGACAGAGCCCCAGGTGCAAATTATTTGAGACCAGATGTTTCTGAACTTGTTTCTCCCACACTTTGCTACCACCACTGGGCTCCATGGAAAGAAATGTTGGAAAAACCATGCTGGGTCTTTCCTGTGTGGCCTGAGGAAAGATAGATGTTGACCATGGTCTCAGAGGACACTGGCATTGGGTTGGTTTCATAACCATGTTATCAGGATCTAAGTTACCAGAGGCAGAGTTCATCTGGCAGAGACTTCTCCCAGTTTCAGAAAGAATATTTTAAAAAATTACAATAAGAACAGAACATTGTAGATTATACTGATGTTCAAATGGAAACCTACCAGAAAGGAAGGTGGGGTTATTTCACACTTTTATTCACCAAGCAAAGGTAGAAAAGAAAGAAAATTAAAAAGAGCTGTGGTTTTCCGGTTAGAAGAGCCTGTTTTACCTTCCTGTGCACAAGATGTAAAGGGACTCTTTGAATTACTCAGTTAAACCAGTCTCTAATTGAGTGAAAAAGCAAAGTACTGAAAAAGCCCACCCAAACCATCAAGCCTACCGTTGCAAAAGAGTGTGGTGCAGCAGTATACATACTGAGTATGCCTATGACCTAAGTACTGCCACTGATAGAGCTCTGCTAATTACATCTCTGGTGGCATAAAATTCAGGTTTTGATGACTGTGAAGCAGAAGGTACCAGAGCCCTACCTACAGTACATTTCCTGATGGTCCTTGTGTTGCATAGGACTCCCCAGTCCAGCTTGCTCTCCAGCAACAGTCCAATTTTCTAGTCAAAACAAGGTCAAAAATTGACAAGAAAGCAAACACAGAAAGCAGCTAGGACAAGTTCACTTTGAAGTGCTGTCATCCCACGCCATTCCAGTCAAATCCCTCTCCTGAATGAACTCGAAGATAATTTTGCACAGTGAGTAAAGTGGATTTACAAGCAGATGCAGTGGTTCCCCACTACTCCTCATACCTGTATTGCAATGGTGGGTGAGTGCCAAACAAGGCACCTTTGCTCATTTACAGGATGCATTTTCTGCCTTGAAACCAGGGGATAGGCTCTGTTGGGAGAAAAATCAAACCAACCTCTCAAATGATGCATTCTGTAAATGTTTATCCTGTTAGAGAAGAGCCACAGGGACTGGTGGCCAGTGCCCTAGAGAGACAGGGTTACCTTTCCAGCTTTGCTGTGTCGCAGTGGGAAAACTCGAGCACTCAA
>NW_010331988.1:0-2331 GCF_000700745.2 Antrostomus carolinensis
TTTTTTTTTTTCTCTCAAGATCATACAAAAAGCTACCATAAAAAAAACCCAGCTCTCGTAGCAAGTATTTTAATATTTACAAGCTGGTGTCTCTACTAACCTGAGTAGTTCCTACCATTCTAGCATGGTAAATGGGTGTTAATTGACATAATGACTCAAGTCTACTACTTCCTTATAGAAATTCTGCAGCAATGGGATGGAGTTACATTAAACGATCCCAGGGGCTGACTCAAATGCAGCACAAGTCTGTGTACAGCTAGGAGCAACCTCCCAACACCCAACTTGCCCCAGAGAACTGGTCCATGGTGGTTTCTCTGTATTTTAGTATCTGTGATGCTACTGGAGAAGCAGTGCCATAAATAGTTAACCCATAAAGATGTCTGTACTTAATTGTCCCCTAACAATACCACACCAGCTGCACTTGATCGGCCAGGCATTTTACATCCTGACTCTCACCCCAGCTGAAAAATATTTGTACAGGACAGATGGATATATATGGATATAGGAGCTGTGGTTTACACTCTGTGCTCTGCAGAACCGTCCTCATTTATGGTGCAGGCTAGCACAGCCTCCTTGGGAGCCAAGGCACACTCACACTTCCATTCCCCATTCACATCCGTATGTCTGAGATTCCCCAGGCTAAGGGACAGCAAGCATTATTCTTTCAATTTTTTTCCCCCAGAACTGTAGCCTTTTTTACATTCAGAAAACAAAACCTGGTATTTAGGCTGACATATAGATTAGTAGTGGCCATCCTCCCGCTTAAAAAGCAGTATTATCTGCTCTGACACAGATGGCTTTTTTTCTTTTCATTAATATTACACAATCTCACTGCTGTTTTTCTGAACAGTGTTCCATAGCACTTTTGAGTGGCCAGTTCACATGGGAGATACAAGGGACCTCTGGAGGTCATCCGCTCCAACCCCGCCGCTCAAGCAGGGCCACCTAGAGCCAGTTGCCCAGGACAATGTCCAGCTGGGTTTTGAATACCTAGAGGATACTCAAGGACAAAGGATGGAGTCTCCAGAACCTCTCTGGACAACCTGTGCCAGTGCTCAGTCACCCTCACAGTAAAAAAGTGCACGCATGGAGTCCAAGCCTGCTCGTGACAACCACATCTAGTGTTAGGGTACTCAGGGCACTCAGTACTGACTGCACTGGGAGATCACTGCAGCACTTCAGTGCACACGCACATTTGGCAAAAAGTCACTTGTCCTGACCTTTTGGAAGTACCTGAGAAGCCTCCCAGATTGCACACTTAGAGGCAGAGCTTCAAACATCAGTCTTTTTATTGCATGTAGAAGTATTTCTAAACACAACTAACGCCTTTAGGTGCTTGAATACCAGTGCGCATCTGAATGGCCTCAAATTGAGAGGGCAGGTACTTTCAAGCGCCTTCTTCAGGTGCTTGATTTTATGCCCACAATGTCAAAGGCCCAGTACAGAGGCTGAAAGTCCTTCCTTTGAGGTGTAGGAGGCTGAGGGAAATAAAGAAGCAGAGTTACTATGTCACCCACTCAGTGACACCTCCCCCCAACTCCCCCAGTTCCATGGACTGCAGCTGATGGAGACAACCCACAGCAGCCACTCAACAATGCGTGGGGTTGCAACAGGCGCCAACTCCTCTTCTGCAGCCTTCAAGGCAATGCTCTCTGTCTTGCTGGTTTATAAAGAGCAGCAAAGACCATTTGGGGAGGTGGGGGGAAGAGAAAAAAAATAATTCCAGTGGTGTGAGGAAAACTTATTGTCAGTAACAGACATTTTATGTACTGCCTGTGGCAGCACACAGGGTGTGTTATTTACGGCTCCTGCTTCATGCACATATTATACTGCTGGTTCAGGTGCCACCATCAGAGTGCAACTTATCACCTAGTGACTCACAGCATCCTAGAGGAAAGATGACAGCAGCATTTCTTGACACTTCTTTAGCACTCTGGTGACAGATTTTCAAAGCTACAATTAAAGACCCTAGGATTTGTTGTCAACAGTGCATTTATACACAGAGGTAGGCTAAGTGGTAAATAAGAGCGGAAAAGGTGTCCTAGTCATATTTCACCTTATTTAGATCCAAAATTAGTTAAGAAAATTAAAGTTTTCTGTCAGAAAACACTAACTTGAGGCAAACAAACCAAACCATGTGATGTGATGGGTTTGATGCAACAAGTAGCCGGGTGGTGAGCCATTCCCTGTCTGGCTCTTGGGCTCCTGGGGCAGCCCCCAGCCAGCCATGCTAGGTGCTAAACCCAGCAGCTGGGGCATACACTGCTCTGACCCTTGGAAAATGGACCTGTTTCTTTCTTAACTTCTACTCCAAAGAAAATTTTTTTTTTT
>NW_010331989.1:0-3350 GCF_000700745.2 Antrostomus carolinensis
AGAAACCAGCTCTGGCCCAGCTCAGCACCAGACAACCCATTATGTCCCCACCTGACCATACCCATGACACATGCATCTCAGTCTCTGTGTGAGGGCCATTCCCGTCTGCATGTGGACTCTTTGTGTGACCGAACGAGCTCCAAATGGCCCACGTTCAGGTTATAGCAAGCATCCTAAAATTACATTTTAAGCCACTTCTAGTCTAAATCATAATCCGAGCAATTTAAACCTGCGCTTTTGCCTACTGTAAAAATACTTTGGCGTAGCTCCCGCGTGAAGGGGCCCCTGGAAGCGATGGCCAGGGTGGGAAAGGCTCAATTCTGCATTCAGCTGAGTGTTTACTGCCAAGAATTGCTGTTTGGCCATTTATTTTTTTTTCCAAGGCATTTGAAGACTATCTGACTTGGGGATTTTGGAAGCTACGTTGCTGGAGGCAGAAAAACCACACACATCTGTATTCCTGTGATGTGCCTGCAATCAATACAGCTGTGAGCATCAGCTGAAGGCAGTGTTGGGTTAATGATTGGATTTGATGATTTTAAAGGTTTTTTCCAATTTAGGTAATTCTGGGATTCTGGGAATGCCTGAACCCCCATGTACTACACAAATTCACCAGGCGATAAGTGGCTGCCGGTGTGGAAACGACCTGGAGCAGAAAAAAAATGTCACGGTGCAGAGAGATATGCAATCCTCAATGAATAAATCCAATATATTCTATATAAATCTCTTGTTATAGCCTGTTTTTATTGAACCAACCAGCATGTTTCTCCACTCCAGAGGCTGTGGAGAGGTTTATTTATTAGCGCTGCAACACGAGCGCTTCCCTGTGCCTTTGTCTGCTTTATCTGGCTTGTCATCATGCCGCCCCACGTGTGGCTCTGAACCCTGTGCCTTTTGTTTTGGGAGGTTTATTATTGAGGCATAAAATCTTTGTTCCTGGATAAACATCAGAAGGTGTCCGTTGTGCGTGTTTGCCTGGGAGAAAAGTGTCTTCAGGGAATTGCTGTTGATAAAAGGAAGGTTGCCCAAGGAAGTTGTAGATGCCCCCTCCCTGGAAGTGTTGAAGGCCAAGTTGGATGAGGCTTTGAGCAACCTGGTCTAGTGGAAGGTGTCCCTGCTGCTGGCAGGGGGGTTGGGACTGGATGAGCTTTCAGGTCCCTTCCAACCCAATCCAGTCTGGGATTCTATGATTCTATAAGATGAAGGGGATGCTGACAGCAGGGATGTCCTTGCTGGCCACCATGGGACTGTGGTATCACAGTATAGATACCTCCACATGTGGGTGAAGGTATCTCTCCAGGTGCAGGCAAATCCATGCTGAAGCTTTGGTTGGCACGGGGAAATGTGCTGGGAGGGATGATACCCAGCACTGGGAGCACTGGTAGCACCAGGACATAGGTATCACCTAATGCCATGCACATGGTGCTCACCATAAACCACACATCTTGGAGGCAACTGGGCTGTATGAAGCAGCTCAGTGCATGGGAATGGAGATCTTTTCCCTCTCTGGATGTTTAAAGTGTTTTTTTCCTGCCCAACCTTCAAAAGAAGGATGACATGTCACCTGCAAGCCAGCCAAGGGCACAGGAACAACCAGCTAGCAGAAATGCTCTGCCTTATGGCAAGGAGAATCTTCTCAAGAAGATTTAAGATACATCTGTTATCCAATAATTATCCCTGTAGCCACCAGACAGATCCAGCTTTCCAGTGTTCAGAGGATCTTCTCCTTCCAGGGTCCATCTGCTGCCATCACCACTGGCACGCAGGAGGTCACCATCCCCAGTTAAACAGACCAGCACCACCAGCCTCTGAGCTGGAAAAGTATTCAAACCTTGGATTGCCAAGGGAAATGGGATGGAAAGGTGCTCCTGAAATCTAGGCTTCCCCAGCCAACTCTGTGGCCACGATCATCACTGATGATCCAAACCTTGCTTGGGTTAAACAGGAGTCAAATCAAGGTGAAAACACCTTTCCATGGAGCTCTGGAGCTGACTGAGGTGCTGCAGGCATCAGCAGCCCCATCATACGGTATGTTTTATCTTCTTCATCTGGTTGTCCCTCAGGAGGCACAGTGAGGGACATCAAGGACTTGAGAACAACAAACCAGCCTTTGACTGTGGTGCTAAACATGACGAACATGATGAAACCAGAACCCACAGCGTAAGGCTTTAGCCTGATGGTGCAAATGTGAAGTCTCCTGACCAGCAATAAGGCAAAAATGAACATTACAGCCTTCTGGCTTGGAAGTATTTTTCCAGAGAAGTCCTGTTGGATGTTGTTTCTGAGAGCACAGCCAGAGAACATGACTGGAGATAGACACTTGGGTCAGATTTATATTATGTTTCCAACAAACTAGGGGAAGTATAAACCCGTCTGACCTAATATTACGTTGATTCCAAAGTAATTACATTTGTTATTTGCAGGATCTGTAGTAAATCGAGTTGTGGCAGTTGTGTGGATGCTTCACAGAAGCAATTTCAGAGATCATTAAATAGATCTTACATTGGTTCCACATCACATTAACCCCTCCAGCGCTTCAAGACGTATGACATCCATTCACCCAATAGGTAATTTTGATGGGACTAGATGCCAAAGGCAATCCAATAGAGATAAATTCCGGATATATATACCATTACCACTGAGACATGTCTGTTGTTTGCTATAAATACATGAGGATTAAAAAGTTTGAGCAAGGTTCACACAAACTCCAGACCACCAGCTTGTCCTCCACCACAGCCCAGGTTGCATCCTGCCAAAGAAGGGCCACCATCCACGTGGCACATGCGTGTGCATCGCTGTCATCCTGGGGAAATTCCCCCTTGTTCCCAACAAAGTGAAAATTTAAATCAAAATATCTGTGACTCTTGAGATGTGATGTCTACGTGAGCTTAGCAGAACATGGCTGGAAGTGTTGGCTCATGAAGATTTTGATATTCTGGTATTTTTTTGTTGCAACCAAGGAGGGAGGAGAAGTGATGCTACAGAGATGCTTTTTAGGCACCATCAAGACCAATTTCCATCCCACTCACCAGCAGCAGCTCTGCTCTGCACGTGTTAAGGTCCAACATCATGGCAGGGTCTGGGGACAGGAGGAGAGGTCAGAGAAGGGGAGGAGAAGGAAGGGCTGATGGAGACCAATGAGAGCATGGGGACAAAGGCAGTGAAAGGACAAGCAGAGGGAAAAGAAATGCCTTTTATTCCCTTGGCAATTCCTGCTCCCATCACACTGAAGCCCTGTGTCACAGGATGCAGGGAGGACCACAGCCTCTATGGAAGAGGCCCAGTGGACTATTTTGCGCTTTGAGAGCTGTGTTTTGGTAGTTGTCCTGGTTTGTAGCTGGGCCAGAGCT
>NW_010331990.1:0-4554 GCF_000700745.2 Antrostomus carolinensis
GGGGTTGCCCTGACCCAGGTGCAGGACCTAATGTGAAACTTCAGCTTATGCAGTGCCTCAGATGAGAAAAGACAATGCTTCTGAGCCTCTGAGAAGGTTTCAAAGGCAGAAGACCTTCCCTTAAAAAGAAGGTTTACTCCTGTAGAACCAAATGCTCCTATAAAGAGGAATCTAAAAGGGACAGTCTGTCGTGATCTCTATTGCTCAGTTAAGTGTGCCTGGTTCTCTCATCCAGAATTTTGTTAACAGGCTTGAATGGACCAATTAATTTTCTTGATCAGCTTGTGGTGATCACATACCTATGAGTCAGGTTTCTGGACCATTTTAAAACATTTGTGAAAGATGATTAAGAGGCAGTGGCGCAGGATGCAGGGCTTCATGTAGGGTTTAGTTATCAGCAGCTCCAGTGGAAATTTCTTTTTGGCACCAGAGACTGAAGGTCAAAAGTTGTAAGAGTATGTGGAAGGTAATAAAAACTATTTAATGGCTTATGTGCTTGTCGTCCTAAGGATATTGTGGTGACCAGAGCAAAAGCAGTATTTCAGCAAAGAGCTCTGTGCTCTCTGTGTAACAAACCTGTGCCTCCCTGTATTTTAAACTTCCTAGCATGCATGCTATTTTAAATTCATTCAGTGTTGGAAACGATCACACTTCATAGATCTAGGCTTTGAGTCATACAGAACTCTAAATCCATTGAGATATTTTGAAGGAAAAAAGCTGATGCCTGGATATAATTTACAGCTCTCTCCTAAAAGAACCCTAGGCCTCAGAAAATTTATTTCTCTGGTGGATCATTACTTTGACCATGTTTGGACAGAGTTTCATCCTGTTCCAGTCTTATTAATGGTGCAACAATTCTTATTTGCATATCTTAAGCTCAGAGAAAATCAGGTTTGTCTACTCTGATGAAATATTCAAGGTTGTTTTCATTGTCACTTAATTGTGTCTGAAGGCAAATAAACAAATAAGCATGTGTCTGGACTTCAAGGAAGGTATGGCTTCAATCTTTGTATTTACAAAATCCCAGGCAGAAAATTTTAAGGAAAAACTTTACTGTAAGAGTGACAGAGCACTGGAATAGGCTGCCCAGAGAGGTTGTGGAATCTCCATCTCTGGATATGTTCAAAACCCATCTGGATGCTTTCCTGTGCAACCTGCTGTAGGGAACCTGCTTTGGAAGGGGTGTTGGACTAAATGATCTCCTGAGGTCCCTTCCAACCCCTACCATTCTGTGATTCTGTAATCAACAGCCTTGAAACAGGATATTTTGTTAACCTGAATATGAACAGTAGGAGGAACAGTCTTTGCATTTACCTATTGTGCTCTTTCTTCTAGTTCTGCCCTCTGCAATCTCTTCATAGCTAGACTGCACAGAAGAAAACCAGTGATATAGCAGTGCTCCACTATTACTGCTTAAAGTGCTATCTCTCCTCCTTCATTTCCATGACTTAGGAAGTCTGTCGGTAGGTCCCAGAATCCATAAAGGGGCTCAGAGCAGTTCCATCAATTGCAAGAGGTGCTCTGTGCTTGCTAAAATTTTGGTTTCATGAGCAGAGTCACCTGAGACTTCTGCTTCTTTGTGACTCTGACAACGTTTACACAAAAAACATCCTTGCACCAATAGTGACTGGAACCCTCTTCTTGGTTGCCAGAGGATGATGGGCATTTAGGACTGAGCTTTTGTTCCACTGCCTGTGTATCGTGAATGCAAGGCAGGGCTGTATTAGCATCATTGCGTGGGAGACTGTGTGTATCTTCTCTCACAAACTGTGTGTGTCTTCTCTCAGACCTGGACATCTTACACCTCTCAGAGAAATAGCCTTGGGCATGCTTTGGCTGACACTCAGTCCAGACAAAAAAGACGGAGCCTTGGCAGGTAAGAAGAACCTTTAGAAAAGGCAGATACATCGGATGTTTCTGTCAGGTTTTTGCTAGATGCTTGCTGAAGCAATCGTGTATTTTTTTTCCTCAAGTAGAATCAAAAACGGTGGAAGGACATGTCATCTCAAAAGAACTTATTTCAGTGTAAGCTAAACAATTTGTATTAAATTTAAATGAAGCTGATATAAACCTAGACTAAATAAACCCAAGAATATCCAGTCCAGTAAGTTGTATTTAATTATATCATACCTTTATAGTTTCCCAGTGTAGTTCTCATCTCAGTTTCCTTTGCTTTTCAAACTGCCAGTGAGATTTTTGCAATACAGTGCATTTATGGAAGAACTTCCAGTAAGTCTATTTAAATAATTTTGTCATGTCTTTCCATTTGTTGGTCCAAACATACACATAGTTTTTACTAAATATGAAGCAAACAAACTGCAGTATCAGTCCAAAGCTATTTCGCAGCTTAAACAATGTCTGAGCAGGGCTCTGAGGTGCTTGGATGAAATAAGCTATTTAAGCATGAATTGTTGTATTATCATTGTTATTGAGATGTTCCAAAACAATCTAGTTTACACAGAGAGTACAATGTGCCAGAATAGGAGGAAAAAAAGCGTGAGGGCCAAGCCAGTGGAGAGTGATACTGCTCTGTAGTCTCCTAGCCTCCAGCAACCTGTGCTTGAGGGATTTACTGCAGGGACAAACCCTGTGGGTTGACCTGTTGTGAACTAAGCAGGAATTCACCTCTTTGTTTTTTAACTCATTTACACTTCTGGGCTCTGAGGTTTCCTGAAGTGAGGAGTTCCATGTCTGCACAGTGGAAAACAGACTTCCTGTGGGTGCTTCAAGCTTTCTTACCACTTCGTTGCCTTTTAGCTCCTGAGCATTTCCCTGATTCCCTCGCCTTGCTGTCTGTGGTTTACAGGTGTCAGTGACTGACACTAGACCAGACTCTTCTCTTCCTGGCAGATGCTCTATATGTTTCTCTGTTGTTCTTTAGTTCTCCCCATGAGATGAGGAGACCAGGACTTCTGGCAATACAAGGGCTGGTGTTACACCATGACAAGCAGAGAAAGCAGATTAATTTCTGATCAAAACATCTGCGTTGCATTTGCCCCTTGGCCAGTGCAGGACACTGACTAGACAACTTCGGAGCCACCTCCCTCCACCACAAACCTGCCCCCATCTTCTCTCACACTCTTTGTAACTAGCTTCTCTCTTATCTTGTGATAGTTTCTCACAAGACTTTTGATGAAGCCTGTTTTACACACCCATGTGCACTTGTCAGAGCCTCATTACTGACATCTGGTACTTTGTCCTCCAGGGACTCCTGTAGACTTGTGAGGCACCATGATCTCCCTCACACATTTAACAGAGCGCATCCATCCTCGTTAATTACCATGACATCTGCAGGAAAAATAAATGTTTTCATGTGAAAAAATCATATTCCTGAGAATCCATGACCACACAGCTAGCATTTGGGGAAATTACTCTCTCTGGGACAGCCTCCTGGATATGTAGTTAGCATCTGCATGTAAGTTGTCTTGCTGAAGATGAACCAGGGGTTTTGGGTTGGTCTGTGGGGAACTGTGGGGAGCCAGCTGGTCTGCCCATGTCCAGAGCCACCTGATGAGGCTCCCATATACAGTTTGGCTTTCTGTCCTGTCAGTTAGCAGCGTTCTGCCTTTCTGCTTTACAGGCCAGCCATGTGGCAGTGTGTTGGAGTTGCTGTTCACAGAAACAGTGACCCTGGACTTCAGGAACAAAGTAAAAGCCTGCTGGATGGGCTACAGCTGGGGAAGCCTCAAAACTGAACAAAAGCGTGGAGCTCCTTGGCCCCTGAGTGCCAGTCTGCTTTGCTCCCTGCAGTTGGGGCCCAGGTCAAGCTGCACCACGCAGAGTGCCTGTGCTTGCCTTTCCACAGGCCAGCTCTTTGAAGGACCTGCCTGTGCTTGCAGAACTCCCCTCTGAGCAGTGGATTTGCTGGAAGCACACCCAAATGGAGATCATCTCCAAGTCTCAGGATGGGAGAAGACAGACCCACAGCTCTCCTGTCCAGCGCAAAGCTGTGTGGGGTACTCCAAACCCTTCCTACAGTGCAGGGTATCTGTGCTGCTGTGTTTCCCCTCCAACTCCCAGAAAATGAGGTGTCCCGATGGGGAGGAAGTACACAGCACAGACCCAAAGACCAGGCATGTCCTTGGTAGGAGCAACCCGTCGGATGTCGAGAGCAGCTCACTGACTGTGTGGCAAAGGCAGACCCTGATCTGCCCAGAGATCCAAGCTGACCCCCAGTAAACCACTGGAATCGAGAGGGGAGGAGCCTCACCCTGATGTGGGTCAGACGTGCCTGTGCAAGCACAGACTCTTACACAGGGTTAGCTTGCTCCGAATTTCACGCTGGTCCGGGGATCCATCTGCTGTCCCCAGGGCTTTGCCCGCCAGGCAGTGCGTGGTCCACGGTCCGGCGAGGAGGAACTTTCGGGGCTTCTTGCGCTGTCAGTCTTGCGCTGTCAGTGGCGTCCCGGCGGCCAGCCCGCCCTTGCCGGCAACGCCGGTGCCTGTTTTGGTCCGGGGGGGCAGAGGGAGGGAGACGGCAGCTCCGGGGCGGAGCGGGGGTGGGCAGGGAGGGTCCTTAGGACCGTGCCCCGCTCCGGTCTAGCCCTTTAAAGA
>NW_010331991.1:0-8742 GCF_000700745.2 Antrostomus carolinensis
GGGGGGGGTGGAAAGGTAGAAGCTGAATGAATAACTAGAGTGTTAAAAGTATGGCTGTAACACCGACTCTTACCAAAATGGCTATCTCTTCCCCTCTCACACTCCACTCTTACTTATGGCTCTGACAAACTTCAAATCTTTGGTGTAAAATTTTGGATGTTGGTTATTGGCTTTTCTGAGTAACATTAATACCCCAAAATGGGCATGCTGAAAGTCTTAAATAAGTGTGTGCGTGCATGTAAAGAAAGAAAGAGAGATAGTGCTTGACAGAGCATACACATCTATATAGACTCAGATTTTGCAGATTCAAAATTTTTTAGATCCGAAATCTAAAAAGCATCTAATTCCCCATCATTCACATCTAGCACTGAACAGGTGATGTCCACCACCTCCTTCCAACTTCTATATGGGACTGGGCTACCCCTGAGCTTACTCTGCACACATGGGTGGGCATGTCAAACACTCATAGAGATGGAACAACCTCAGAAATGTGCTTACATTAACAATTTCAGACCCTCGCTGTGTGTGACTGAATAGTTTGTTTGCATTGAGTGAGAGTGTAGTGATTGCTTTACCTTATAGAGTGACACAGGCATGTTTACAAGTATTTAAGTGGCACTTACATCTGTAGTATCTGATTACCTCCTAAAGGGCAATGAAATTGGGCAGGGAATCATTATTCCTGTTTTGGAAGTAGAAAAGTTGAGCACAAAAAAAGTGAAGTGACACCAAAAACCAATAGCAGAGTTGGAAATTGATAAAGAATCTCCTTAGTGTTAATCCTATGCTTTAGGTAATCTTGGAAACAAAAGCTTATAGGGCTGTATTATTGACATAGTGGTAAAGAGGCACAGCAATGACCATTGCACCTCTGACTGGTTGAGCCAGGTGAAGAGCTGGCAAATGGGATTTAATTATCCCACCACACTAGTCACACAGTCCGTTCCTGCAAAAAAAAATCTACTTTTACTGTTGGCACAAGCAGGGCCAGCATGACCAGTGCTGCCAGGCATTAAGGAACTTTTTTTTTTTTTTTTTTGCCAAGCATGTGATGTTCTTTACACATATCACACCAGGTGCAGGTGCCAAAAACCTATGTTACTGCTTAATCAGTTTTACTCAGGACATCTTCCAGATGCTGTCAAGGTCCTTTTCTCAGCTGTGAGCAGTTGAGGTGATGGGTCTCTAGGACCCAAATTTACTGCTAGAGCAAGCCAATGCCGGACCTTTGGCCTCACTGGAGCTGCATGTGTTTACAGCAGCAGTGAATGTAGCCAGGGGTATGTGGTAACTTGTGGGTCTTGCAAACACTTTCAAATTTCTCCCAAGAAATGTATCTCTCAGTTGGACACTTTCTCAGCACATCTTAAATATGAGTCTTGTTCAGCAAGTGCCCAGTTTATCCATTACTCACACTGTCATAAATCTTATACAAAAGCAATTATGAGGAAAGTGTGATTCATTCTTTTATGGAATTCCTTAAAGCTGATGAGAACAGTCAGGTGACTATTTTCATCAATGAACCTTTGATAGAACATTAGGAAACAGAGATGGTGTCTTTTAATAGACCATTATTACCTGCCTTGGGTGCAAGGAGCTCTCATACATTCCAAAAGTGTATTAATGGCAGAGTAAAACATGACATAGAAATAATATCTCCAGAAAGGGCCTTATTTTCCCTCTTAAAGTGATTTTAAATGGATTTAGCTTTTACTAACTGCTGCACTCATGTAGAGTATGGGAGGCGGATGCAATGGAAGTCCATTTCTAGCCCACTGATATGGAGTTGTGTGGCTCCTATGTTGCAGCGTGAAAATGTTTTCCTCTCACTTATTTTTGTCCATACGGAGCCTACTTTATCCACCTCTCATGCGAGGGTGGACCAGGAGAATGGTGTGGGACCAGTGGAGGTGCCTACACTGTGGCCTGCTGGACTCGTGTTTGAGTTCAGAAGCTCCTGGATGGAGCACACAGGCAGAGGATCAGCCCACCAAAGTGTTTCCCAAGGCCAGAGAGTGAGGAAATAGCCTCCGACCAGTGAGGCTGGGAGATAAGAGGTTCAAGAGAGGGAATAGAAAAAAAAGAACCATAAGGGAGACTAAAGGGGAAAATAGACATGGACTGTTGCATTTAAGCAAAGCTGCTGTCTGTGGGAGACAGTGATCCCAGGGAAGGGCAAGACAAAACCTCTGGGGAAACCCAAGACAAGATTTGGGAGCAGCAAGGAGCAAATAGGAAATTCTGTGCTGCTTCCATGGGATGCTTGAAGGAAAGAGGTTGATAGAAAAATGGTTTTCTCTATTTTAGAACAGGTAAAGCATAAATGTTTCAAAGCTGAAAGGATGGAATGATGAGAAATGTTTGTGAAATTGCTTGCCATAATTACGGAGCAGGGTGTGCACAAACACCCACAGGGATCCTGCCGTGGCACGCTCCTTTCCATGGCAGCAGGGAAGGGATGGATCCAGCAATAGCACAGCTCTGCGCTTGCATCTCCATCCGCAGGCAGGCAGGACTGGCACGAGCAGGAGGGGCCTGGGCAGCACTCACCAGCACGTCGCAGTGTAATTCAGGAGATGAATACATGTCTGACAACAAACATACATTAACTGGCATTATCTCCCGAAATAGGAAGGTTGCAGTTTCCTGGCTTAGCAACAACTTCTCCAGGGGATGTTGTCTGAGACCATGTGCTGCTGCAGATCAGCCCCGGGGCGCTGCTGGAGGACACCGGACCTCCTGCGGCCACTGCCTTGCGTAGGCACCCGGAGCTGAGCAGCCCCACAGAGCTGCCTTAACCACACTTCTATACCAATGGTATTTAGGAAGCCCTGGGAAGACAAAGCTGTGTAAGGCAGGGCCTTTGGAGCAAATTAACAAAATCAATAATAATAATATTCACTCTCTTCCATCGCTATTGTTTGAAGCCAAATTATGTTTTACTATAATTTAATAAAATAGTACTGCCTTTTCACGTGTGACTCTTAATTAAAGTTATGAATTTTATAGGGATTTTTTATTTTGCCTGCATAACATGAAGTCTTTTTCCTTCTTTCTACTCAGGTAGCTTTTCCTTTAATGATCTTCACAGACCATCTTTAAGGAAAAGGCGAGCGAGCGATTAATAAAAGTGTGAACAGGTGGTTGCTCTGCTACTAAAAAAGATCAGTAGTGCAATAATTTCCTAATTATTATTATACCTTTTAAAGGTTTTTAAATACATGATAATATATTTCCCTGTCTCTTCATCTGGCACCCCTCTTGCTCCTGGCGTTATTTCTTATTCAGAATAATAATTAATGAGACCTGAGGTATCTAATATATATTTTATTCCTTCTGTTTCAATCCCTTAAGTAACCATCTTGTCACATTTGTTATGCAAATTTTCACACATTGTGTGTAATTTCAGCAATATGTGAGAATGCCTCTCAAAAATGCCTTGAGTATTTTTTTATATATATTTGTAAAAAAAAAATTACTTTTTTTCTTGAAAGCAATATTTTTACATAGACCTTTAAAGAAATGGATGAAGCTGCATAATTGCTCTTGCTTTACTGAGGTAAAGGAAAGCAAAGAAACATTTATAAGCATAAAGTGGTAATAGCTATAGCAATCGTAATAATAATAACAATAATGATTTTTTTTTTTTTTTTTAAGAGAGCACTCTGGTCTTGCTTAAAGGCTGCAAAATGTACAATTAGAAACAAAGTAAGTACTGTTTCCACTTGGACAGATAAGTATTGCACATGTGTTTAACTAAAGAAAATTATTTAATGTAGATGATGGACCGTGTAGACTGTTGAAGGTACGCTGTCTACTTTTCATCACCCTGGAAAAAGAAACACATCAACTGCTTGGTTTTACCTGCCCCATCTGGTTTTCCAATGGACACCTCAGGTAGGACTTTCTGCTGTGCTGACAGTGGGCCTGTCTCAGTGGAGAAAAAGGTAAAATTCCCATTCCCTGTAGCAGGAGCAGGATGCCAATCCAGTGCACTTCTGAAGGTGTTTCCTCACAGCGTGTCCTGGACTGAGGATCACTTTGAACTTACAGAATTGGAAAACAAGTGGTTGATCCAGCTATTAATCTCCCATTTAGTCCATGCAATTTATTTTGACTCCTGGTATGTCCACCACCCATTCATTGGGATCTGCAGCTGTACCTGTGAACTCGAGATAGGAGTGTCCCCGGGTTCAAAAAATATCTGCACGGGCTCAAACCAGCCTGTTTTCACGCTAAGTTCAGCTGTACTTTCCCTGCATGAAGCTATGGGTTTCCTATTAGATTGCAGAGGTGCACAAAGTGGAGCAGACATCTATTAGGACTATCTTGGATTTCACATCCAGGAAGTGTTCATCTGCAGGGCACAAAGCAATTTGCCCTGAGCCTGTTTAATTTTAAACACATGTGGATATTCTCAGTTCAAAAAATACTTTCCTGGATTAAACTACTGTACTCAGCATCCCACCAAATTGGTCCTTATTTGGAAAGACATGGTAAATTCATGTGGGATATTAGCATACAGTTCAGGAAGGGTGAGAAAGAGAGATATCTAACCTGAACAGGCAGTGTGACCTTGTGTGCAAACATATATATGAGGACCTGGACTTTCATTCTTGAAGGAAAGCCTTCTGGGTACTTTCATTGCTTGCAATGATGTGAAAATAAGGGAACTTGGGCTTCTTACGTGTCAGACTAATACAAATATTGTGAGTCTATCAGTGCTGTACAACTCAGTGAGAACTTTTTTCTAAAGATTTAATGTATTACCTTCCAAAAAGAGTGAGTCAGCAGACCTGGAGTACTTCCTAAACGTTTTTTGCTGTGTTTTTTCATTGGCAAGGATCTTGGGGTCATGCAACTCTCCCACCTGGTTCTCCCTTTTACCTTTAATCACACTTTTGCAGTGTTGAATAGTGGAAACTATTTGGCCACAGAGTCCCTTCAAGGCCTTGGAAATCTATTTCTGGTGACCTTTCCATGCTTTGTTGGAGATGTGGTCAACACTGGTCTCATACAGGAGATTAACCTATGAAGGGAATGATTAATTTAGGCAAATTTGTGGGAAAGTCAGATCAATTTTTAAAACTGTTCCACCTTGCTGAAGGCTGGAAATTCTCTGTAGAAACAGAGAGGTTATTGTCTATACCAAAATATTCAGGGCATTTATAGGAACGAAAACTGTGAAATGCAATATTGTCAGCACTGTGATGAGTGAATACTGAGAGCTGAGGTTTTGAGTTTGGGCTTCTCTACCCAATTCCTCCAAATTCAAAACTATATTGTGTTGTGAAGTTAAAGATGACTATGTTTTGGACAACCATAAAAAATAGTTTTTAACATTTGGGAGCTTTGAAGCTCGTGGTAAAACTTGGATTGTGAAGGAGGGTAGAAGGTGGCATGGCTCTGTGTGCATGTTTGTGTCAGTGGTAGTGGGAAGCAGCTCTTTCTCTGTCACCCTCCCACAGTCCCCATGGCTGGCATCTCTCAGAGGTACCTCAGGTGGCCCTAAATTATGCCAGCAGTCCGTCCTGTCAAGGCTCGCGTGCCGAGCGCTATACACACCATTGACTCCCGCTTCACACTCTCCTGAGCCAGACCCGTGTCTCCGGCATTTCAGATGCCGTGCTGCTGCTGCTCTCCTCCTCTTGCTGGGCAGTGCTGCTGTGGGACATGGCAGCCACACTGGTCCCCCGGCAGGGCCAGGGAACTGTGACCCACCCTGGTGTCAGAGGGGGCTGTGCCAGCAGGGCAGCCCCCTGGGAGGTGTCTGCAAGGACAACTGGAAGGGAGCTCTGGAGGTTTCAGGTCCCACCTCTTGCCCAAAGAGGGGTATTGCCAGACTACATCAGACTACGTCAGCTGTAGCTTTGCTTGTGCTAGTCCTGGCCTTGAGGTTGACAGATTTTAGCAAAAAAATTTGAATTACTCATTTTTGAAAATTAAGCATAAATGCCTAGAATTATTCCAATCTTATAAAAAGCAGCAACACTAAAGCAGATTAAGCAGCGCTCTCAGCAATACTGTGCTATGAAAGTGTTGGTCCCATGTCCACAAGAGCCCTGGTCACTAGGATTGGTGCCTTTGCTGAGAGCTGGGATGTGCTCGAGCAGCCCCGAGTCTGCTCCAGGTTACTCATGGTCAATGTTTGGTGCCCTTGAGGGCCAGCTTCAGGGAGCTGTGACTGTTTTAGCACCACCAATATATATTCTTCCTGCATGAAAATGTAAGAAATAGCAGATCCTGAGTGTCTGAATGTCAGCTTCTGCTTGGGAACCTCTGCCTCAGAAACAAGCCCTGGAGTCTCAGCAGCAGCACTTAGAGCAGCGCCAGGTGCACATTTTGGTGTAGGGTGCTCACCTTTAAACCCAGGGAGCCCACGTGTGTAACTCTGGGGCTGCTTTGTCTGGTACTTTCTATGTAGAAAAAAAACCAAATATGGCAAACCCCCAACTCTCAAAGTTTTTTAAAAGGTAGTTAGGAGGGAGCTAAACCAGCCGTATATGTAAAAAAGGAGGGATGTTTTGCCCTCCCCACCCTGAAAAGGTATGTAATAAAAATGTAAATATCTGCCTTGAGGGCTTCTTAATAAACCCTGTAATGTCCTTAAAATTCTTTCTATAATATCAAAATCCTAAACCACTTTGAGATGAGCTATTTTAGACTGTAATTGGGCTATTCATTCCCTATGCATACAACGATCCTAATCTAATATGTAACAAGAACTTAAAAGCTAATCAATAATGGAACACGATTCTCTATCAGTAGAGCTGCCTGTTGACTCCTGTGAGAGGGATCTTCACAAGACAGCTTGGCTCTGATGACAGCCTTATATTTATTTTAAACATGAAGTTGAAACATCATCTTTCTCTGTATTGTCACTTCCAATTATTTTTGGAACAAAAACACCAGGGGGAAATGAGATCCTCATCCTGAAAAGTGCATTCATATTTGATAAATAGCCACAGATTCTGGAGAATGTTTACTGAAATGTGGGCTTGAAATGCTTTCACGTGCATTTTACCAGAGCCATTGATTGTCTGTTGTAACATGTGTTGGGGTCACTTTACTAAGCTGCCCCTTTCCTATGCCTTAGAGGTTAAGAAAGAAAACGGGCTGATTATCCTGGTGCTGGGCTTCCATGTTTTCCCTGGGTAAAACTAAGGTAAAATTAGCATTGAGAGGGAATCAAAGTGAACCGCCACTTATTGTCCTTCAGTGGAAGTCAAGAAGCCTTTTATACCCTCACGTACAAAAGACAAATTCCCACTTTTCATGTCTACGCAGTGGCTTGAGCTGGAGAGGGTGGAGGGAAGGGGTTTAAGTGAGTACACAGATGTGCCTCAAACCATATCAATCATAGGCATGAGAAAATGCCGCCCTTTTAATAGGCAGACTGAACCAATGTGCACAGCTGGATTTTGAATTTTATGGGCTCTCTCAATAAAATGCAAGTGGAAGACATCTTACATCATTCCCACAGCTCTGGCCACTTGTGCACTGCACCACTTTCCCTCTGAGCCACGCTGAGAATGGAGGAGCTGAAGACCTACGGTTGTAGCCATGTGCAACTCCCTTGCCGCTGTCTGGAGCCAATTAATGCGCATTTTGGAAATACGTGGCGGGTTTCTGATGTCACGTACACTTCCACAAAGTCAGTGGATTTAATCTGGAATTAGTCAGGGTATGAGGGATCAGGAGCCAGCTGGGAAAACTCCTCTCTGGAGGGTCCTAAATGCCAGTGATTTCATGTGATTATTTATTGAGCTTTATAATAGTGCACATATCCTCATGCACACCCCTTCTCCTACAAATTACCCTACAACTTTCCAGTCTTTCATTACATTGCAGAGGTTAAGGCTTTCCTAAGTAATCAAAACATCTAGGAAGGAAAGCTTGCTAAATGCTGAGCTAAGCTTAAACACTGACCATATCTCTTAACTGTATCAGGAACTTTATGTACATCATAAAATGTAATAATTGGTATGGTAACTGCTCATTCATATTAACTAAAGGCATAAATAGAGTTGTCTAATATAACCAGTGCTAATGTTGGGAGCAAAAGGGAGGTCTCCCCATTGATAGGTTTAATAGATACATGTGCCTTATAGGAAAATTTGGTTTTTTGCCCCTTAATAGGTATATTTAACAACTTTAAGGCAGCTCTCTCACTCTGGTCCACTCTTGTCTTACAAACCTTTTGGGAATGGAAGGCAATTAGTTAGAAGGAGACAACAGATCAAGCATGAGACTGGGCTCTGCGCTGCCATTGATTCCTTGCCTGATTCTTTGGTGCATCATTTTGCTACTATTTTGATCACTTCCATAGTAAAATTAATAAATTCATGTCAGATGCTCTGAGAGGTCTGTAGAACACGATGTCAATGGAATGACTAGGAATTTTATAAAGACCAGTCTTGGACTGTATAATGTGTATCTCTCCAGCTCCTTAGCCATGTAACCCTTAGGACACTGACACAATTAGAAAGCATATATGTATGTGTACGTGTATAAAGGCATAGAGAGACATTAATTGTCTTTTCTAGTTGTTAATTTGTTGTAGGAAGGCTATTTTTACTGTTTAAGCTAGAGACTGATTGTCATTCTGGTGTTTTATGGGACTGAGCACAAGGCTCATGCCTTTTATACAGAGCTGATGATGGAAAAAAATCAGTGGCAGTTTCAGCTGCAGGTCTCACTCCTGAGCAGAACTTGGTGTTCACAGAATCACAGAATGTTGGG
>NW_010331992.1:0-2997 GCF_000700745.2 Antrostomus carolinensis
TTTTTTTTTTTTTTTCCTTTTCATTGATCTACAATAACAAGGATGTCTAAAATTAAAAAGGACAACCTTATGTTTTCTTCTTTGAAAACAAGATGAGATTCTAGCTGTGAATGGACACATAAATCTTCACAACTAAGTAGGTCAAAAGGGATGAAGAAAACCTCCAATCACAGCTGCTGCAATGCTGACATACTGCTCCAACCAACTCCTCAGTTTAAAATTTCTGCTTGAAAACTGTACTGAGAATTAATAAAATACAATTCTTGCTTTCCTCTTCTGGCTTTTTGCTCCTTGCTCCTCCACTCTTCAGCAGCTATTTTTTTCCTTCTCCCCTTGCTGTGGATGGTGGGTGTCGATGGGCCAGGGTGCTGAGCAGGCCACCCTTGGTTGCCCACCTCAGGAAGTGGGTGGGCAGGTGCTGAGGAGAGAGGGAGTGACCTGGGTGCATGGGGAAAGGCCATGCTCTGCTGCTGCCGACCCAGATTGCCCCTGGGTGTCTTGATTTCATACCTGCATTGGCACAGGCAGGGTAGAGACTGGTGACCTTTGGGAAATGCTCTAATTCAGTGGGAACAGGAATTGATCACTAATATACTCATACACACACTGCCTGACCTGTTACCTAAATTAGCACAGCATCAGAGCACTCAGACGCACTAATAAATTGCATAATTACAGAGATCTCCCCCCGTAAAGAAATATTTTTATTTTTTCCTTCCTCTTCCCTATTTCAGTATATCCTTTACCTTCCAACTTGTACATGTACTGCAGGTTATCACTCTCCATAAAAAAAAGACTCAGCTGTGTCCTTGTACTCTGCACACAGTGCTCTGCGCTACACTTACATCGAATGGCAAATGGAAAGGAGAATGTCGTTTTAACTAGAAACAAACTTCCTCAAAGATCTCTGAGAATACCAGATGATGCCCTTTTAAGTAGATCAATGCTTAGTGTACTGTAGCTGTCAAAAATCCCATCCATTTCTGGACACGACTTACTGAACTAAATATACCAGGCATTAAAGAATATTAGCATCTAAAAGCTTCTCTCTTCCCAAGGGCTATTAAGTATTGACCAGAAAGGAGAAGAGAGAGAGAAAAAAAAAAAAAAAAAAAAAGCAGACACTGACAACTCACTCTCTTCTTCAAACTAGGGCATATATTGCACAGGTTTTTAGGCACCTTTAGCAGACTGTCAGCATTAACTGACTTTTAGTACTCGCCTTAAAGAACAAGAGAGGGAAAAACGTGCTGTTCCTCTCTCTAAAGCCTGACTGCTTAATGCTAAAGAGAATTGATGGGTAGCAGCTAATTTATTTATTTACAATTTTATTGGAATTAAACCAGTATCTTCCTAATTGACTTTTGTGAAATAGCAATATGCAGAACTATCTAAATAAAAATGTTCAGCTAATTCAGCCAGAGTCTGCTTTCTTCTTGCTAGCAGAGACTGAAGCACCTTGCAACCCTGAAGCTCTCCTAGCTCTAAAACCGTGTTGAAACAGTTGTACCTCTACAAAAAGCTTAGCATTTCAACAACCAAGGAAAAAAGAGCTCTTTTCATATTAATTATTTTCTTTTCCAACCAGCTTGCTTTGTTTTGGTTTTTTTTGTTTTTTCACAAAGCCAGTTAGCTTCAGGTTAATATCAACACAGTATCATTTTTTTAATTCTCACTGGGATAAACCGCAGTACCAGGAAAAGGAAGCAGAAAAAAATAACAGCAAAGCTCTGTATCAATATTGTATCAAAACTATATTTGCAACATAGTTAAAAATATGTGAAGTATTTTAATTGCTTAATTTGTATCTTCCTAAACATTACTAATATTTCATATTTAATTATATTTGCTTGAGATCTATTTGATAGGAATCATATTTAGGCATGACTTACTGAGCACTGACGTAGCAAATACTCTAAGGCTATCCTTACCGATAAGAAAATGTTTCTCTGTCCTGTATGAGTCATATAAATAAAGACAGATAAATGACTATACTGCATATTTACCCATTTGAGACACAAACTAACTCCAAAATATAAAAAGTCCCCACGTCCTACCTACCAAAAGGGGAAATAGAACAGCATTAACTTGGCTTCTCTGTCTTTTCTGTATACCACAGGAATCAAAGGGAATGTGAGATTAAAGTTATGCCTTAGTTTTAACTGTTATATTATAGTGCAGAGGGATGTGACATACATTTAGAACAAGTGTGAATTTACAGTATCTAGAATCTTATATTTCAGTTGCAGATATGGCATTAGACAAAGTTATTTCTCCATTTTTTTCTTTTTGAATTTGTTTTGTTATATAGCCTTGGTTTTAGGCTTTCAGATGTAGAGGTAAATGGAATAAAATGAATCATGAGTTTGCAAAAAGAAGATTGCATTAGATTAACATGATCTCCTCCTCTGAGAAGAAAACTGAACTTCTAGACAAAAAAATGAAATGGATTTAGTCTCTCTGAATGTCAGCTTTTGACAGTACCTAGGCTCCAACTGACTAGAATTCACCAGCAGAAGGCAGCTACAAAAAAGGCAAATTTAATGGAAGTCAAGCTTGAGAAAAATAGGAATTCATTAAAGAATCATAAGACTACTAAGAGCAAGGGGAAATGTCAATTAGTGTGATGAAAAGGAATCACTTGCTGACAGCCAAGTTACTTGAGTTGTTCTTTAAGAAGTGATACTGGGACTGAAGGCATTAATGACCTTTGCACAAACATTTTATGCCAAAGAAGTTAAATGATGACAAAAAAACCCTGAGCCTCACTGTCAAGAGAGAGATTGAAATATCAGACAAAAAGAGCTGGACAACATTCAGGACCATGCTAACAGAAATGGACAGAAATTCAGTAGCAGAAAATGAAGTATCAAAGAATATGAAATTTTCGTTTTAAGATATGGAATCAATAATTATTTGAGTGCCTTAAGGGCAGACCCAGACTTACCAGTGGAAGGTGGTTATAAAAATATATATTATATATAATATAGATATATA
>NW_010331993.1:0-2390 GCF_000700745.2 Antrostomus carolinensis
GGCAATGGCCGCGCCCCAGTGGCTGGGCCTGGAGCGGGCCTTGTGTGGGCAGTGTGCAATTATCAGACACAGAACAGAGAGGAGGTGCCCAAAGACACCAAAACATTGTCCCAGGTAAGTCTTGTGATGTTTAGACCAACCTCACGGGGTCTTTCTAAGATGGTTGCTGCAGTGTCTTCTTTCTGTTGCACCCGTGCACCAACCTGCCATCCTGTGCTCTCTCATGGCATACAGGGACATCTCAAAATCTCAACTGGAACACATCAGATTTGTCTCTTGCACTTCCAGTTTATCTCCCTCTCCTTCACAACACCACTTCTCCCTTGTACCTCCCTTCTCAGCCACGCCAGCCCACCTCAAAAGGCAGCTACAGATGCTTCCCTTTTGCTGTTCATTTCAGTGTCTTCTAAATGTGCTAGAAATATTTTAGGATCTTCTAAAAGTGCTGGAAAGCACTTGACAGGAATGTCTCCCCCTCATTCTCTTCTCAGACATGAGGGAAGCAACCCTGTCATCCACAGCCCATTTGGATGCCTTTCATTCTTCCTCATTTCTCTGGAGAGGAAAACTGAACTACTTACACAGCTTTAAATTACCATAGTTAGCTCAGGAAAAAATAAAAAATAAAAAAATTACTGGTCAGCACAGGCGGGGAACAGACAAAAGGGGAAATACCTCCCACGCAGACAATCCATTGATCTGAGCCTGTTTCTTGGAACTCTCCCTTCTTGGCCTCACAGTTCCTTCACCTGTCATGCAGGACAGGGTGTGCATTGGGTCACTTTGGAGAAGTGCAGGTCCGCTTGTAGGACTGGACATCCAGACATGAGAGACATTCACGAGCACATTAGGGCAAGGGACTGTGACTGCAAAGCCCAATCCATAGCAAAACGTGTTAGTCACGTGGTGGAAGAGAGCTGCACTTCAGTCACGTGCTTGTTTTAAACAGTCATGAAGGACTGAAAAAAATTACAATAACATAGTTAAACTTTAACTTGCTACTACTTACCCTGGAAATAGTAGCATGGTTGCTTCCCTTTGTGGTCTGACTGCTGTGGAAAGTTCAGAGCAGTTTTGCTCAGTGAACACCCGGAGTTAAATTAGGAATGTTGAGATGCATAATGAATAGCGTGCAAATACTAAAATGCTACAACATAAAAAAAAGAAACCTTATAGACTTCACTGTGCATCAGTTCACTTGGGATAAGTGGCACATGGAGTATGACAAATGAGTCTGAGCTAACAAATCCCAGAATTAAAATTACAGTATCAGCTTACCTTGGTTGACTGGGGATGAATTTGGGTAGGCAGGAGAATCATCTGCTGGCAGTCTCAGGAAGCCCCCCAGGATGGTGTATCTTGGGTAAGGTGGTATGTTCCAGAGACTCATGGACCTTTTCTGTCTTTCACCCATTTCCTTTCAGGAAGTCTGAGATGTGGCAAATGGGAGGTGCTGCTGTTCTTCCCCAGAGAAGCTGGAAAGCCTTCCCAGGTGATGCGTTGGACTGACCGAGTTCCCACACTACGCCCTGGTAAGTCTCAGCAAAGTTGGTGAAAGTCAGGGCACCTAGGAACATTTTTGCATGTGCTTTTACTCTGAAGACTTGTGGAGTTTGAAAGCCAGAGGAACTTTCCCCTTCATTTCATCTGGGTTTGGATGAGAGCCCCAAAGAATACACAGTAACCCAACATTGTGAAATTCTGAAATGTATTAGGGAACACTCATATTTTCTTAGTTTTAGAAGAGAAGCCATTATGTAATAGTTGCTACTGTAGGGGAACAGGAATGTCTGCTTGGTTTCATGATTACAGGGTAAGTAGTAGCAAGTTAATGCTTAACTATGCTCTGGTAATTCTGTTCAATCCCTCAGGACTGTTAAAAAAAACCCAACAAACCAAAAACAAAACAAAAAAAACAACAGTGGAAAAAGTCTGGAGTGGTTTTATTACATGACACACAAATACCACCCTGTGATCCAATTCACTGCTCTTCAAAACAAGGAAACTAGTGGCCTTGAAAGGTGGCAGCCCGGCAGGAAAAGGGGAGATGTCCCATTTCTCACCCTGCCTTGTACACCATTGCCCTGGTAAAGTCACTGGCTGTTCCTGTCCTTGTGTGTTAGGAAGTTACAAGAAGCCAGTGCTTGACTAGGCTAAAAATATGCTTGCCTGACGCTGGACTGGCAGGACAAAAGCCCTGCAGGGACTGCAGATCCTTTGCAACCCCCAAACCGGTATTTTATTGGCACAAACGTCAGGCAAAAGCATGCACAGCCACATCCTCCACCACCACTTTGCTTCTGGTGTTTGCCCCACGCAGGGAGGAACAGGTAACGCTTTTGCTGCTCCCCTGCAAGGCTGGCAGAGGGGGCGTGGGCTGTGGCTGTCCC
>NW_010331994.1:0-3141 GCF_000700745.2 Antrostomus carolinensis
TTTTAACTTATTTGCAGTTACTTTACTCTGGTAAAAGAAATTTAGACACCAGTTGCCCTTAAGTCCTATTTGGAATATTTCCCCTTATATAGATATATCAGCTGGACAAATTTCAGGCTGAGATCCAAAGCTGGGAGAGTATTTTGATCAAACAAAATGAAGACTCGTATTAGGTCAATTCAGAGGTTTTCTCTCTGCAGGGTTTTCCTCCATGCTCAAGAGGCACAAAAGGCATCACTGAATTTCCAACACTATCACCTTTTATCTAAACAGGTATTTACCACTGAAAGATTCTTATCTACCACGAGCCAGCTTTTTTGAATACCACCTTAGTGACAGGGACACAACTGAGGTCTCCCAAGCTTCAGACTTGTCACTCACCCACAGAACTGTCCTTCCAATATGGGACCTTGTTATTTGCAACTTTCCTCTCTCTATTCCAGACCTAAAAACATCAGCTGTCACTATCTGGGAACAATGGGTAGATTGAGTCATTTCTCCTTTGGAATGGAAGTACAAAGCCCCAAGGTCTGACAGCAAACGCCGCTCAAGCCCGTGGTCTGAACCAGCCCTGCTACACTTCCCCTGCTTCCCAGTCACAGCCTAGTACTGGGTGATGACATTTTACAGTGGGAGGTCACAGTGCATTCACATCCTTCCTTCTGAAATCACATCCTGCCTTCCCTGTCACAACAGATGGGCTACAGGGTTCCTACCTGCTCACCAAAGTGGCTTGGAAATCCAAAATAAGAACACCCAACGCGTTTCCACAGACTGACTTCACTGCTTGCTCCAACTTTAAGCCCTGATATTGCTGTTCTGCTTTAACAGTCTGAAATGCCATATGATAGCAAGACAGGCTAAGAGAGTCTGTTCATTAGTACCCAAATCAAAAAGCTGCAAGTTAAATTTTCCATAAATTAAAGTTGCAATTGAAAACCTGAACTTTTGCATTATTTTTGTTTCACAATTTTCTTCACTCTTTGTTCGTTATGGAAGCTGAGTGAAGGCTTCCAACTGAAATTACTCAAAACTGACTACTGAAATTGAAGCAAAGACATTCACAGAATCACAGAATGTTGGGGACTGGAAGGGACCTCAAAAGATCATTCAGTCCAACCCCCCTGCCAGAGCAGGAACCTCAATGAGATCACACAGGAAGGTGTCCAGGCGGGTCTTGAATGTCTCCAGAGAAGGAGACTCCACACCCTCCCTGGGCAGCCTGTCCCAGGGCTCTGGCACCCTCACCATAAAGAAGTTTCTTCTCAAGTTTAAGCAGAACCTTCTGTGTTCCAGCTCACACCCATTGCCCCTTGTCCTACCATTGGGCATCACTGAGAAGAGCCTGGCTCCATCCTCCTGACATTCACCCTGAACATATTTATAAACATTAATGAGGTCACCCCTCAGTCTCCTCTTCTCCAAGCTAAAGAGCCCCAGCTCCCTCAGCCTTTCCTCAGCAGGGAGATGCTCCACTCCCTTATTAAATAACTTGGAAAGGGAAACTGTATTATATAATTATTAATAATTACATATTAAGATTACAACTCCAGAGTTCCTGGTTTATGCTCCTCTGGTTAGTCTATGTCTTCTCCTGCACTGGAGTTACCAGGACTGTGTCATCTCTTCAGAGAGCGTGGCCACATCACGCAGAATGGATTTTACTAAGGGCTGGAGCGACAGCGTAACATCTCCCCATAACAACGCCTATAAAATACCTCTGTGTTTGCAGCCACCTTCGTGCTGCGAGCCAAAGACAGAAGCTGACACTAGAAAGATTTTAAAGCAAAAAAACCTAAAACTGGTCAAGTAAACTTGTGCAAAAAGAGGCCAAACAGCAGCTTCACAGGGGGAACTAAAAAAGAGCTCAGCTCAGCAGTTCTTACCGACTCCTGAATCCCAAGAAGGTTGCTGGGAACACACTGGGAATCTTATTGGCACTGCACAGCTGGGTGGGAGTGGGGTGGAGAGAAAGGTTCAGGAAAAGAAATGCAAATGGACAACCCATTCAACATCATTAGTTACTGGTGCAAAGAAAAAAAAGTCAGACAGAACTTCCTGATGAGTGAGTGTTCAAAATAAAAGGGCAAGCCCTGATTCTGAGAAGATACAAAGAATTAGGCAATCCTGAGCAAAAACTCCTTATAAAATAGAGAGAGGAGTGTGAGGAAGAGAGGGGCACAGCATGCAGGAATAATAACCACATGGGAAAGCTAATCTCTGAAAAAAACATGTACCATCCAATTCACCAAGCCATTACAACAGGTACAGGGAGAGATAATATTATTATTGTCTAGCCATAACTCTATAAATACACTCTGACTTGACAAATTCTTGAAGAAAAGGAAAAAAAAAAAGTGAGTGTCTGCTGTTATTGGTCTAATGAGCTAACTCTGAAATGTGAGCTAAAGACAGCTCCCTAGTGGCTACTGACTCCTCCACCAACCCAGAGGAAACCTCTTTCAGAGTCCATCAGTGCAAACCGTTGCTGACAGCTTGGGACTACACACCACACAGATTTATTTCACAGACAGCCACAGACAGGAATTTAGCACCCCAAGCTGGCCTCCTGCTTAGCAGAGAAGGTGTTAAAATGCAGCCACAGAGCCTGGTCTCCCCCCTCTTCTCACACACATTTTCTTCCCTGACCCCTCCTGGAACAAAACACAGTAGCAACTAATCAATTTGGTCACCTGCTCCAGGCAGCAAAACACTCACCAGGTTCCCCCCCTTTTTCCATTTCAGTCCCCTCCCCTAACCCCCCAAAAAACATACAGCAAACAGCTAGTGGAAGAAATCCAACAAGCCCAGCAGCTGCTCCCAGTGCCAACCAAGTTCAGCTGCAGTGCTTCCAAAATCCCCAAATATTTTGTGTGACCTTTCATCTGACAAATTAATTTATTTCCAAACAGCAGCCGGCTCCTTTTGTACCTGACAGCTTGCAATCAGTGAACTCACCCAAAAAGATTTAGAGGAGAAATTGAGAAGTCATATACTCTACTGATATTACCCAACCTGAAGGATTTCTGTCTTTTTTTAAAAAAACATTGGTTTCAACTTTTAAAATGTTTTAATGTTTTAAAATTTTAAAATGTCTTTTATTATTTATTATTCTTATTTATTTTATTTATATAATTTTAT
>NW_010331995.1:0-6093 GCF_000700745.2 Antrostomus carolinensis
CCGTCAGGAAAACCCGGCCGTGTCCCGTCTAGTTTCCACACACAAAGGAAGGCGGGATGGGTGATACCTGCCCGGTTGTCTCTCTCCCTAATTACGTAATTATATTGCAGCTACACCTGGTCTCACTCTGCCGAAAAGTATCTTCACCTGCGCAAAACCAGCTCTGTATGAAACCAACAGCGTCACAGTGCCGGGCAGCTCCAGGAGAAGGATCCCCGTCCTCTTCAGGGCACTTGTGCCACAAAAAACACCAATTGCTTGGTTGTTTTTTAGCTCCTGCTCTTGATTTCTCCAGCCAGCCTGGCCCTTGAGGATTTCTGTCAATTTCCTTCCCAAAAACACAGCACCAAACCAAAACAAAGGTTCTTCCCTTGTTATAAGAGTAGCAGGCTCTCTGCCTTTGGGTGTTGCCGTGTTGGTGAGCCCTCTGTTCCTGAATAAATCCTTCCTTGGCCATAAAGATTAGAAACATCCTCATTTCTAAACCTAAATAGAAAACCTAGTAACATCTCCTGGCTAATTAGGGTGTGGACTATGTGATTACAAAAGAATGAGTGAGGGAAATGAGCTTCCTGAGTTCAATCCTTGTAGTCTTGGAGAAAGCCGGGACCATGATTTTAAGAGAAAAATTTAAAAAATAATCTTTAGTGAAAAACAAATAAATTGTGTAAAAGTCAGCAGAAAGTGGAAGGGTAACACTTAAATAAAGTGAGGTGAAATGTCTGAGGGGCTATCCTTGGTTTGGATTAGTCCTCCACCAAAGGAGAAGCCCCGTACTGCAAATTTAAAAATGGAAATGGGTCTTTTTGCAAGGTCAGGGTTGAATCTCTTTTCTCTCTTATTTTCTTGTGGTTTTAGGAACGCACGGGGCCAGATTCTGCAACAGCATTTGTTATTGTCAGGTTTTGAGATCAAATACTCATCTCAAACATCTGAAGGAGTTTACTACTCATTCCGTGTACCTTCCCCCTTGAGATTTGGTTCCCAGGTCACCACCTCCATATTCAAACTAAGCTGAGTTTCATTGCTCCTGTCCTGCAGAATTCAAAGGCTATTGTGATAGACTGAACTAGTGCACCTTTACGTATTCTGCCCAGGAGTGAGAAGATCAAAGTGTTTTCAAAGTCAGTTTCAAGACAACTTACAAGTGAGCTCTTTGCTTTAAGAGGTTTATTTTTTATAAGATAATTCAAAGTGAATTAACTGAAATAATGGACATACTTGCCCTGTTCTTACAGTCATCTTTGGTTTTCCGTGCAAGGGGAAGGAGAAAGGAAATGGAAGAACAGCGCAGCAAAGCTGTTTATTTCTAATTATGATTATTTTGCAGGTCTATACAACTGATGCATTATTTATGTGCTGCGAAACTGATGAAGCTGCTCAGGCATTAGATGGTCTAGAGGTTTTTAAGACTATTACTGTAATAATCTGTAAATCAGGGAACCTGATTGACTTTTCATTTAGATTACTGATAACCAGGAATCACTTCCGTGCACACCGTGGTAGCTTTGCAGATACGGGTTGTGAATAAGGGATACAAAGCAGCACTCTGATGTTAATTTAAACCTGCAGATAGCTGTGATTAGCTAATGAAGTGAGCTGTTGCTATATTCTTTCTGAGCCTCAAGGTTCAAATCTGTAACTCAGACTCAAAAACCTATTTTGAGGGAGGCTAAAGGAGCAGGTTGCCCTTCATGAGAAATGTGTGGCTGACAACCTTTCTTCAGGTGTTAACTGAGGATTAAATTAAATTATCATATAGACTTGCACTCCTTAGTCTCGGTTTACATATATATCTGCACTAAATGGGAATTACATCTACCTAAGATTAAGTACACTCCTAAGGCAGGAAGTACCACATTCAATAAAAGAATTACTTACAGCTTCTACATATTAAATCCATGTTCTCTATTAAAATAGCAAATTTTATTTTGACATCTGTGGAAAAAGAGGTTTGTCCTGCTGTCTGATCGTGATCTATAACAGAAACAACATGAGCGATCCCATGACCAATGTAAAGCTCTGCTGAGACCGATGAGGGTCTATATTCATTTTATTACTTTCCACATTTTCATTTTAATGAAAACATGTTACAAATAGAGCATTAAAATTTTGATAGGCAGTAAAAAAAAATACTTCCCCGTAATTCACAATGCATACATATCCCAGTGCTGGTTTTTTGCAGCTAGGGAAAAAAATGGTAATGGGATAGGACTGTAATGTTGAGAAAATAAAAGATTTTTGTTTTTCTCTGGAAAATATAATATAAAGTATCCTCCTGAAAAATATTTTTCATTAAACTGTAAAATGTTTAAGCTGCTATATTTTACATACTTAGGCATAATATGTTTCTTCACACTGTGCATAGATGTATTTCATTTATGAAGAGGGAACTGAAAAATGGTTCTTCTCATAAAATCTGAAAGTTTTATCACATCATTATGTCAACTCTTTGGATTCTCACCTTATTTTTTAATGCATCACACTGAATTGGAGGCACTTCTCTTGGAGGAAAGTAACATTCCTTTTTATAATGTTAACTCCAAGAAATCCAAATGCAGTATTTGGCCGTGAATGATATTTGAAATTCTTGTCAGAGAGATTAGGTGTATCTTTTGAAGAGGATGAATGGAAACAGAACGGTTACCCTGCATGAAATAGATTTGCAATAAATAAGAGATACTCTGTAAATGTACAGATGCAATCAAGTTATATTTCATACTTATTGCATATGACTACACGAGAGGAATGGTGGTTCCATCTCAGTTAAATATCATCGGTTTTGTAATAATTTTTTTTCATTGTCAGGCCTTGTAGGTAAATTCAACATTTTCAGTCAAAACATATAACTAGTTATTCTACACACACAATGCAAATTCCTCTTGGAAATATTCCTCCCAGGAGGTGATGTGGAAGACCTATAAAATCATATAATAAATAACTGGTTTGCTTTTCTTTTTCTATTAAAGATATTCTGTTGGAAATGTTATTGCTTACATTCCAGATGCTCCTAAAGCTGTTTTTGCTCTACAGGTTTCATTTGGGGTGAATGCCTTCTGCACTCTAGATCATTTATATGATGAATGGCTACCTATGATGTTCCACGTTTGTGTACACACAAAGTAAGAGATTTGTATACCTGATATGGAAATACACTTACAAAAAATACTATTGTTTTAGAATGTATTGTAAAAAATCAGAATGGAAATAAAATTAAGTTTATGCTACAAAAATGACTTCAGCCTTGGTCTTGCATATATCTGAAATATGCACGATTACCTTGGAGGTCTCTTGCAGATGAATGTGGACAGTTTTCAGGGAGAATTAAGAAGCCAAAACTGAATTTTCTTTGATGTTCTTCTTGGTTTCAATCAGCCAAGGTGTGGCATTTATAAACCTGGGGAGAAGTTTGACAATATTGCATTCTTACAGGTTTTGCCCATGTGGTTTTCATAGCATCATAGAATGGTTTGGGTTGGAAGGGACCTTAAAGCTCATCCAGTCCCAACCCCCCTGCCATCAGCAGGGACACCTTCCACTAGACCAGGTTGCTCAAAGCCTCATCCAACCTGGCCTTCAACACTTCCAGGGAGGGGGCATCCACAACTTCCTTGGGCAACCTGTATGACCATGAGGTATGACCAGTAATCTTGAATCCTCCTTTTACTTTTATAGAAACATTTTTACTATATATGGGTGTGTCTTAAGCTTTTCTTCTAGTAGGATGACATCTGGGGTAATCAGCATGCTGGATGCAGGACTTCAGTTGCCAGCAGTAGTGTTCAAGGCAATATTTGAATTTATATAGTGTTATATACCCGTTGTGACATACATTGCACTCATAGCACTGGTTTAGTATCTTTCACATCAATTATTTTTAAATTCAGAAAGGAGATAAGGATATTCAGTTCAGAAAGGAGATAAAGATACTAATTTATTAAGTAATATTTTTTTATTAAAGTGCTCACGTTTGAGCCTAAAAAATGGGGCTTGGTTGAATGTAAGGAAAGTGATTGTTTCATAAGTTACATTTCTTGGGAAATACTCAGCCTGTTCTTGTTATTTTATAGTGAAAATCATACAACGAGCAAGACATATTCAGTGGGTTTGATGTTTAAATGCAGATGTGTGAACATCTCCTACTTGTGATAAATACACAAGGGTTTCCAAAGTGGCGTGTTTGAGGAAAGATATGGTTATCATTGATACAGCTATAGTTTATACCCTGGTATTCCATTTTGTGTTCTAGAATTAAAATAATAATAATAATTTTATAGTGCTACAATAAACGTAAGTGGCTTCATTTTTACACAAGAGGAAAACGTGTTTTCTGATCATTCCAGAGTATAAGATTTAAAATTCTTCAGAGAAAAGTGCAATGAAATTTTATGATGGGTCAGTCTCTTATCCCTATGTGCTCTACACAAATACCATTTACACGAATAGTACATCTTGTTCTGTCAAAAGCATCATAGGCCTCACCTTAAATCGTGTGTTTATTTGATTTCTCTTGGACATTGGCAAATAACTAGTTAACTTTGGACAGAAAGGTTGCCCGGACACGGGAACTTTCTCACTAGGGTGGTTGGAATTCCCAGTGCTTGTGGTCTCTTTGGAGCAGGAGGAGTTGAAGCAATGTATTTCTGAGGGAGGATGTTTATTCCTGCAGGACTGAGGCAGCTGAAGTACCTAAGAGATAATATTAGCAATTTCAGGTTTATCCAACAGCCGAAAATTTCACCCAATCTAGGTATACTTTCTTATTTCCAACTGAAATATTTGTCAACACGAGCAAGATGTGTGAGAGTTACGTTTTCAAAACCAAAGCTCATAAAAGTTAGTTTTTATAGTTCCTTATATGAGCTGGACTTTAGCCCTTGCTTAATAGCAACAGACTCACACTCATGAGTAAGTGCTCAGGAATATAAATAATAAATAATAATAAAATATACATAATATAATATAAATAATAAATAATAATAAATTTTACAGTCAAGCTCAAAGCAATTAAGGGAAAGGGTAGTACAAATGACTCCAAAATACAAGCTAGCATAGTTTACTGTTGGTTATTGACAACTTGATCCTCTCTGCAATAGCTTTAATAACCAATAGGATAAGTTTTTCTGTTTACTATTTACTGGTACATTTTTATTATATTCGATATTTATACTTGAAATGAGATTATGAACTCCATTTACACACTCTTTGACAAACTCAAAGATAGCAGGCAAAACAAAATCCTGTATGTAACAAGTTAGGTAAGAATCATTTCAAGAGACCAGTTAGTTTAACTTCATGAACTCCAACAGATCTATGGTTTTAAATCTGACACATTATGTTCAAGTACCACAATAAAAATTTGGAATGTTTTCCAAGAAAAGTGAGAAAGATGTTTTCTGGGACTATATTCTGGTAAAATTGTTATTTATTATAAGCTAGATAATCATCAGATAGAAGAGTACAAGCTCGAGATGAAAACATACATTATTCCTGTTAATAACACTTAGCACTTATGTAGCACTTAACATTTTGAAAGCGCTGAACAGATATTAACTCCCTCTTTTGAGGCAGAAAGGTGTCCTCGTCTCCATTTAAAACTGAGAGGCAACTCTGCTCAGGCCAGCTTTTTAAAATGTGACAGGCATTCAGAAATTGAGAAACTCAGAATATCAGGCCACTTCTGTCACCTCTTGATTATGTGATTTTCCTAAGGCCAAAAGTGACACATTAGCCAGGGCAGGGTTAGATTTTATGATTTCCTCGGTCTGCAGACAATGTTCCCTCTCATCTTCTGATGAACGATACGGGATGACAATGAGAAATGACAGTGAAAGAACATGATGTACTAGCACCTGTTATAAGGTTTGAGAAACTAGTTACTGCAATCTGAAGTTTTTGAAGCGATGATGAAAATTATTTTACAGGAACAAAGAACTAGGAAGGATTCACAGAAACACGGTTTTTAAAAAAACCTGTTAACTTTTAAAGAAAAAATAATAAAAAAAAATCCTATCAACTTTTTATCTCAATTTTCTAGACATTTGAGCCCTTACAAGAACAAGTTAGAAAGGGACTTGGGAGTGGTGCTGAGTG
>NW_010331996.1:0-2292 GCF_000700745.2 Antrostomus carolinensis
AACATTCTATGATTCTGTGATTCTGTGAATTACAAATTCCAAGAATGCAATCTATAAACTGGCCATTAATTAACCTTAGGCAATGGTTTCTAACAATTTGAGGTAGATTTGACAAGGCTTCTGATTCTGAGGAATATAATGGAAGCAAGCCTCTAGTGAGCTTTCTGCTGAATCCTGATCAGGTTATGATTTACATGTCATGCAGTTTTTTTGTAATTACAAAGCTGTGGTTTGGATTACTTAGGTTTTATTCTACTTCTAAACAAGTAAATTTGCATTACAGGGACAGATTGTAGGCCATTACTTTACTTTGCAAAGAAAATAAATTCCATCTTCACCTTTGACTCTTTCAAAAAAATGACCGGAAATGCATCCTGAATTTTTAAAAATCCATTCCTACATTGAGAGGAAAATACAAATGTTATCTCCTAAATCAGAATGCATCATTAGATCAGAATGAAATTGCAAAGTCAGAGCCCCTATCAGCAGAAATCGATGTACGAAAGCCATGAAAAATAGATGCACTAGTGTAACTGGATAAATGTTAACTGTAAAACTTCTGGAATCTTTGTGTGAAGCGAACCAAAGAAATATGAACCTAGAGAGGAAGTCTGGAACATCAGGATTTTGAGATTATACGAGAAAACAAGAGAAGACTTATGGGTGTAGGCCTCAGTTATTCGTGTGTCATGATTGTGTCTATGCAATACATTAATGGCTTGTATAGAGTGCGCCGTTAATGTTTTCTGACACTAGGATACATTTGTCTGTGTTGATAAACAATCAGAATGCTTTTGGGTGTGACTTTGGCCTGTACCAAACAAAGCCCTGCCCAGTGCCCTCCCTGGGTACGATTTGGCAGTTAAAAGACTCTTAATTACTAAAATAGATAAGGCTGTACCACTTCAGCATGCTCCTTCTGGCATGGCTCTTTAATAACATTCCAGCAGGCTTTGTGCCATGTCTGAGGCCAGGCACCTTTGGCATCATGCTATACAAATGCCATTCTTATGAAGTCCTGTGAAGTAATCTGCTAATTTTTCACAGTTGGACAGCAAAAAACAGTCTTGGTATTGAGAAGGAGATGACCACACTCTTCATAGTCTGAAAAAAAAAAAAAAAAAAAAAAAAAAGAGAAATGAAGTTCAGGTCTGGGCAGATCACTGTTCCTCATCCATCACTAGCTATGCCAAGACTGGCTTACCCCCTCTGCCAAGACTGATGATCAGGCACATCAGAATGCACTAATCAGAGGCAGGCTACACAGCACTGGCATGTGATTAAAAAATATCTACCCCAACTGTTATTTTTGTGCAGCTCAAAACATGTGCCTGCACTATTCTGAGATGCTTGGGATCTTCAACTGGGAGACCTTCCCAGACCCCAACATAGGGCATGTTTTTAGGATGTTCCTTCCTCTAAAGGATTATGCCAACTCTGACTATAGGACCTGAGTAAGTGCTCGTCCTTCCTTCTGCTTTTGTCATTTATGTCATGTACCTTAGTGGCACAATCTGTCCTGGAAACTTCAGTTTGAGTGATAATTAGGTTCTTTACTCATCATGTGAGGAGCTGTATTTTGGGATCTGACCAACAAGACACTATCTAAGGGTCTGGAATAGCCAGCACTATGGATTGTGATTTATGGAAGGGAGAGGCTGTTAACAGGTCCTCAAATAGGTCTCCCTTGTCCACTTTTACATAGCTGACAGCATCAGCTAGGGAGAATTTCTACTAGAAATCATCCATATCACACAACAGGGCCTCATCTCCAGAATAGGTATGGAGGTTTTCTTCCTATTAAAGAGGGTAGCCAAAGAGACTTGAGAAGACAAAGCATCTTCTGAGACAACAAAACTGGGAGCAACGAGGCCTTGACAAAGTTAAATTTTTGATGCGTAACACCAGCAGCTGCAGGTAGCATTTGATGCTGTGTACCCAAGAAAAGTGACATACCTTGATAGGGCTTGGCATGGGGACACATTATTAGATGCAAGTGGGGTAGCTGATGTGTGGCTTTTATGAAAAATTGAGGGGAACTTGACATATACATGGTGCTGAATAGATGTGTGGCTGAGTACAAAGACTGTGGGGTGTTTATGGTAGGTTCTTTTCCAACTAGGTTGTTTTGAGAGAAATTTCACTAGTGTAGATATGGTCTGTTCCACATTAGTTGGTCTTAGTGACCAAGGACCATTCCTTTCTACCTTTAATTTAGAGCTGTAAAGCATGGGTCCTGTACTCTTCTTCTAATTTAGAAGACAGGCTGTGAGGAACTGCACTATGGACTTG
>NW_010331997.1:0-4932 GCF_000700745.2 Antrostomus carolinensis
CGCATCGCCTCGCGCAGCGCTGTCGTGCTTCACGTCCATACTCTGCATGTTCACCAGGCAGAATCGCACCTTGCTCGGTTCTCGTGCAGCTCTCCCCCGTCCTGATGACCCCGTTTGAGAACGCAGCAGCCGAGAAGGACTGCGCTCACTGCTTAGAATCTTCTGGGTTTGGAGGATACGGCAGATCTCCTGAGATCACTTTCAGATCGCTGAGTCTGCTACGCTCCTCCTCAGGAGTCTTACACTAGCTTGCAAAGCTATCAACAAGTAGTAATGCCTCCCAATCATAGTTAACACTTCCTTTTACCCAGAAGTGCAGGTAAAGAGGTCTAGACTGTTGAGTTTTTTATTAAAAATTAGTTAATAAGATATGAGAGTCTATGTATTTAAAAGCTTTAGTGTTTTAAAGCTGCTCAAACAAAAACATTTCCCAGGACAACCCGAGTTACGGCAGGAGCAGCTACTGGAAAGCACATCCTGTATCAAAATGGGCCACTCAGTTTATAAAATAAAGATTCACTGTGCCACCTTGCTTTTATCTTTGTTCTTTAGCTAGAATTATTCTGATCCAGCTGAAGTTATGGTGGTTAATTAGAAAGGCATGTCTGGTTTATTGGCTTGCAGCGGATGCCACTAAAGCACAGAAAAAACATGCTATTGCAGGTAATGTGATTCGGTTGGGGTAGCCCAACCACTTGTCATAAACCAGCTCGGCCTTCCAGCAGAGCAGCAACAGTATGTTTCCATTAAGAGCTGAAATAATGTATTTCTCTCCCTTTTGCAACATCAGTGAAACTCTATTGCTCATTGTCACAAGCAGTGCCTTGACTTAACACACGTCTTCCTCTTTGTCCCAGACGTTCTTTCCAGCAAAATTTTCCCTTCCTCCAGGGAAGGTCGTCAAATTATTGATATTTAAGATTTGAGAGGGCTGGCTAAGAAGTTTACCCAAACTAAAAGAACACTCATTTTGTCTAAAAGCTAACAGTCTGTGATTGTTGCCAACTCCCCGCTTCTTAGCAAAGATAATACTGAGTGTGCTGCTCCCACAAGCTCCACCAAGAGCCATCCCTCCATACTGTCACGTTATTTACTGTTTGATTCCTTCTTGGAATTGTGGCAGTTAGCAAGCTACTTAAGGAGTCCATCCCTCCCAGGATGGATACCTGGGTTTGTTAACAAAAATGATTGTTTTTCCTCACCTTTTTCTTTTCTGAAACAGTATAGAGGTTGGGTGTCTGCAATCACTTGGCAGAGAACAGGGGAGTAGAGGGGGAGATGCTGCCCAAATGTTCTCTTGCTATCATCATAGTTAATAATGCCTCTGTCTGACCTGTCCTAAACTGTACTTGCGTTATTACACACTTGGAGTCCCCAGATCTCCAACACAGCTTAATAATCACAGGATCTGTTTATCAAAAGGATCCTCATTAATAAAATCATAATACGCACCTAATGTTTATAAAACACGTGACCTTAATTAGAAATATATTTTAATTTTACACTAAACAATAGTAGAAAATTATTGAAGTTGTAAAAATCCACCGTCCTGATGAAACAATAAAAAACAAAACAAAAAAAACCCCACAGAAATTGATGCTGCCCATCACCAAACTTTCTGAGAGTCAAAAAACAAGTTTCTCCATCTCTTTTATAAGTTCATAAAACAAAAGAAGTCACATCTATGTTTCTGACAAAAAAAAAGAGAAACGTTGAAAATTCCCAAACTGGGGAGAGGGATTTGGAAGAAACAGATACTTGACCCACTGGGAAAACGCTTTTCAGGTTCTTTGGCTCTCACAATACAGGTGTCCTTACCAACACAGACATGGAACAAAGCAAAAGGACTACACTGATCTCCAGTTTGAATGCATCTGTGGATGACACAGCACTCGAGTACCCTGTATCCACAACTTCCCTTACTCAGCCAGGAACTGGATTGGCCCAGAAGGCTGAGAAACAGTCAAAGGATTAACCTTAATACTGGAAGCTGCGTTTGGTCTGAATGTCATCAAGAATCTGCTGTAATTCCTCATCTTCAAATCGGCCCTCCAGGCTGCAAGATAAGAACAATGAGGGTACATTAAAGGTTTTAAAAGTAATCTTCCCCCAGATTCACTTCAGACAGTTGTAATTCTCTCCTGTCAGTCCCCACACCATCATCACCCACCTGTATGGCTCCACCAGGATCTGCCTGTAACATTACTGCACAAATACCACTCTAATCCCTGTGCAGTGCCTCCTCTTTAAATGACAAAGCTCCATCCTTCCCAGAACTTTCTGCTGAATAACTTCAAAACGTTTTATCAAAAAAGCAAGGCAGGTGCAGGTTTAAATAGACCTCTAAATGAAGTCCGTGTAGCCTCATGCTCATAAGCCAGTCCAGTCTTGCTATGAAATCTTAGCATACAGGGAAGAAACTGTTATTCAGATGAATGTTTCGTTCCCTCTTCTATCTCAAACTATGAGGTAACAAATCAAGATACGAAGAAGTTACTGCTCCCCTGTTCATCATCCACAAAACAGTTCAAAGGAGCAATATCATTTGCTCCAACAGAAAAAAAAAGAAAAAAGAAAAAAGAAAAAAGAAAAAAAAAAAACCAAAACCCAACAAAAACCCCAAAGATAGCTGGGTGGGGTAAGAACCCCAATTTAAGCTGTTTACACTTAATCTAGTAAATGCTGTCAGAAGTGCAGTAGGGACACTTGCAAAGATTGCCTCACTGTCAGATCAATAGGTAGGTGAAGAAAGACCAAGACAAAGACTTGTTCCATCAACAGAGCTGGATAGAAGAGAAGGCATCTGCCCATAGCTGGCTTTAAATCACAGGAAAGTATAAAGCAGTCCTTTTACAATATACAAATGCTCACCTAGGAATCAAAGCTTTCGCTTCCTCAGCTGTCTCAGGACACAAGTTAGCCAAACATGCCAGTTCAAATTTATGGAGTTTTTTCTGGAGCAGTAAACTGTAAGGAAAGACACCAACTTGGTGAAATAACAAGTAAGCTAGAAATATAGAAGGGCATAAACCAAACCAAATAGATATATTTTTTCACTCTGCTTTTGGCACTGAAGTCAATACTTTTTCAAGAGGAAAGACTCATATGATTGCATAGAGGAAAAAAAGTCACATCTGTTAACTCCGCTTCCCCAGAATTACTCTACAAAGTCTCGAAAATCCTCCCATTTACTGCAACCAGCTGTCATTTAAATACAGAAAACAAAGCGGTTTAGAAGGCCTGACCCAGGCAAAGCGCAACCCCCCATGAAGAATTATGATCAAATTTCTTGCTTCTTCAGAAAGGCAAGATTCAGAATTGTAGTACAAATCAGGAAACACCACTAAACTGTACTTTCATAAAGCAACATCAGTATTATATACTGAATTCTCCAGTATAGTCTTATACCCTAACTCTTCCACTCACCTACGGACACTGGCAATGGTTTCACGGTTTTTGAAGCGGCTGAATCGCGCTGTGTAGTTCAAGGTTTTCATGAAGACTTCTGAAAGCTCCTGCTCATCTTCTGCGCTCTCGTTCTGTTGCTTACGATGTTCAAGAAGCATGTGTACTTCTGAATTTAGAAGAGTTTCTGCAGTTTCAAATTCTACATTTGAATGAATGAACATTAGCATAAAAAAGGTGAAGCACGGATGAAAAAGTCCACTTTGAGAAGTTTTGTGTGTAAATTTAGCTTTGGGCAATAAGGAAATGAACCATGTGTTTCATGCCACTTGTGCAAGCCTTTCACCAATTACAGGGCAGCATTTCATACTGAAAATGGCAATAAAAATGACACCATTTTGAGTGACAGTCTGATATGTTTGTCTTTATAAGCACGTTTTATATTTGCATCCCTAACCACCTGATTTGTCACATTTTTGCAATACGTTTTCTTCTCTCATTTTTGTCAGAAATGAAGTAATGTGCGACTTGTTTTAGAAAAAAAATATTTAAAATTGTAATATTCAAAAAATTAAGAAGTTACAGTTATCGTCTTTGGAAGCCTCTGAATTCTCAAAGTAAAGGTGGATGCTGCTGAACATTTTAAAAAGGGCTTCATTTACTTGAAAGATTAATTGGCCCATTGAAATTTTACTATCAGAAAAAATCTGTTCTAACAGATTTCCCCCCTTTTTTAGCCAACCCCCTTTGGTTTTGTTTATCTGTATTTATTCCAGTACCAAGAAGGTCTTTCCACATCAACAGCATGAGCTATTCAGAGCAGTGGGATCAGAGATAGCATCCTGGGGTGCCCTTCAGCATTGTTTCATAAAAGCAGTCAGCTACTGGGTAGTGCTAGAAAGGGACTGGCAAACTTATTTTGCATGGAGTGGTAAAGCAACTTGGGCCAAACATGGGTAGGCTATAGATTTCAGTGTGAAGACATCCAAAAAGCAGTTTCAGGACTATGGCTTTACTTATAACTCAAAAATGCAGCATGGTGCCCTTCTTTTCTTTCCCCCTCCTCTCATCTTCCAGGGCTGCTCTGAGGCATAAATACAGCTCTGGGATTCATACTGAATAGTTTTCTGAGAAAATACACAGACCGTTAAGTGTCCCCAGTTACAACTCAGGGTCTAATTTCCTAAAATGCAGCACTATTCTAATGTCAAGAAACATCAACGAAAAAAACAATGGTTATATAAAAAACCAGTAATCTTTTCGCTATAATCTGATATGAAAAATATATTTTTTAATTCCTTACACGCACGTAGTGGTTCACATAATTAAGCACAGCCATACCTTAGCAATCATGGGGTCCTTAAGCCTACAGAAATGATTTATTATCTCGGGTATTTTACCACCTGGGGCTCTGTAACTGCTGTATCTGTGACCGGCGGGGCGGTCCGGCGGCTGAGCAGCGCGGCGAGGCCGGCGCCGCGGGCAGTGGCAGGGAGGAGAGGGAGGAGAGGGAGGGCTCCTTCCCTC
>NW_010331998.1:0-16166 GCF_000700745.2 Antrostomus carolinensis
AAAGAAAACACAAAACCCTCAAACTTTTTGCCTTGGAAATAAACTAAAATGCATGTTAAAAGGAAAAGAAGACCCAGAGTACCAACTAGCTCAGCTACTGCTCCATACTAATTTTGACTGGACACTAGCATGATGAGAACAGAAATAGACTCAGTTCCTTCTAGAGATCAATTAATAAGTGCAGCTGGGAAGTATAATGGGATCTGCCTACTGGACATACAGTGGAGGGCTCGATGGCTCCTTCTGGTCAGCCTAAGGGCTTCCAGGGTAACAAGGACAGACAGTGATGACTACAGAGTGAGTCTGCCATGTGTTCTGGTGAAACAACTACTCAGTTTAAAATACCCTGAGAAAAACTGGATAGTCCAACAGGAGCTGGCAAGCAGTCCATAAGACACTATTTACAAGTCAGGCTGTATGAGGGTTTATCTTTCAGTACTTATTAGATTTGCCTAGGTCACCATCTGTCTTGCACGATGGATAGTGTCAGCTAATTCATAAGAAAGTAAGTAAAATCTTGCTGTAGACAATGCTCTGCTGCTTTCATTTTCTGATTATTTATAATTGCATTTTTTAAGGAGTGGCATTAGCAGGTGACTCAGGAGTATGGTAAAGCCATATGGTCTTGTGCTTGTATTGAAACTAAGGACAGATACTCAAGGGATCACCTGCTCTTCTACTGCTGAGAATAAAGAATATGCGCTGTGAGCACTTAAGTGTCCTGGTCAGCTACATCAGCCCTTGCACCATCTGTGAAAATCTAGGAAAGTTTCAATACTTTCCTCACAAGGTTAAATCATACAAGATCCAGGAGGAGAACAGAACTGACCCACAAAAAAGACTGAATAGAGACCTTTTTTCACTTTCCATGCCATTTTCTTAGCACTGAAATTCGCGTATCTTGATATAAATTTATATTTCTTTATCCACAGGGAAGAAATGCACTGTAGGTTGAATTAGAGGTGAAAAGCATATATAGGTAGGCACTGAGAATAACAGTTAGCTGTAATTAAGTTATGACATATGAATAGTCACTCTAGAGAGCACAGTGGGATGAAATGGCAGAGGATGTCCAAGGACTAATCACATCATCTTAAAAAGATGTCACCTCCCACACTAAAAAAGTCTTTAATGCCATGCTAAGATATTATTAACTCAGGTGAATGTCGGTGAATAACAACAGTTTAAAGGGCTTTTCTTTAACTTTGTTTGGTAAACGAGGTGATCAGACCTACCTGATGAGGAACCTATGTTCTGAACAAGAGCTTAACCTTGGTAAGGTGGAACTTAGAGAAAAATCTCTCACAGGAAGAAATTCTAAAGGATTCCTCTTACATAAATGTAGACCATTGTAAAGAAATGCTAACACATACATTTCTGGTTTTATTTTGCATTTTATGTTAGGTTCATGTACCAACAAACTGGCCTGTCCAACACACAGTGATCATTTTCTACAGTGAGTACACATTGTGTTTTTGCCTGTTAGCATCAAAGCTATGCAAAACACTGAATACATTAAAATATGTTTTCTTGAGCCTCTAGTTTACTTCAGTTGCAGAAATGAAGGTGCTAGACCCATAGCAATAATCCTTCTCCCACTGCAGACTCAGATGTGAACCAGCGCGTTAAGTCTTTTTTCCCTGTTTCTGATCCCCGCCTACAGAATGAAGTGAGAAACTTTATGGGTGAGGTCTAGACTGCTATCAGAATGTACGGAGTTTTCAAGTCCACAGCTTTCAGTTCTCTTTCATATCTGCAACCCACTTTAGGTTTTAACACCCTACCTGGAGGAGGCAGAAGAAGAAAAAACAGAGAAGCAGTTTTCTGAATCAGTGATTTCTGTTAGCACCTCTTGCATTGCTATTCACTTGCAATGATAGAGTGCAAATGTGGATTAGGGCCTTGTCTTGATTTCTCCAGCTTTGCAGTAAGCTGGAGGAAAGGGCTATGAGGAAGTTAAAGTAGTTGCAATGAGTGACTGAAATGAAGAACACCAGAAAATGAAATGCAAACTTTTGCTCTGTACTATGGAGTCAAGCTGTATTCTGGCTAGTGTGTGCTACAATGCATAGTTCAGGCATGCAAATTTTATTAGGAATAAATGAAATCTAAAAAATAGTTGAAGTAGTTTGTGCATTCAGGGGAGAAAATGGGTTCTAGTTCTTTTTTTTTTAGGTTGTATTCAGATTTGGCTGCCCATTATGTGCACAAGTCTAGATTTCTCCTTTTTTTGGCCAGATGTTCTTCTGGGGGATTTTTTTTAAGCCTGGTGAGTAGGGACAGTTTGTTCTCTTTCCTGCTTCCTTACAGAATGGAGGAACAGCCCCAGGAAGAATCTTTTCTCTTTCATGCCCTTAAGGTGCTGAGGAAATATTTTTTTTCTCCCAACACAGAAATTTCCACTCCATCTTTCAGTTTCAATATATCTGGAAATCCTGCCCTGCTAGAAAGTTAGGAAGGGTGAACATAGATTATAAAATATTTCCAGTAGGAAGTTTTGCTAAAATAATCTTTAACTCATTGCCTCATGTCTAACAAAGGACTTAGTGAGGGATAAAACAACCAGAACCAAAGGGACTCTGCTTGAACCAATTCTAGGTGCCAACCCTCTTTCTCTAATCTTAAGATCCTGATCAGTCCAGGTGCTTGTCTACATTGAAAGTCTAGAGGTTGTCACACAAATGCATTCACACACTTATATATATCAAATGTGTTACTGGATAAATTTACCAATCAACGAGACCAGAGCTATAAAGATCTGGGCTTAGAAGCAATGTGGGAATTCATGGTCCTCCCCTCCACAGCTTGAGCAGAGAGACCAGATGTTTTCAGCCTCTGATGTGAGCCAGGGGAAGCTTGGTGGCCCACCCCCTTCGGCGAGGGTGAGGTCTGTACGTCAGGGCCATGAGAGTGAGAAGGAAGAAAATGGAACAATCACCTGGTGGGGAACGGGTGGAAGAAACTGCTTTATCCAGGGACAAACAGGACAGTGTTTTTAGAAGTCTTTCAGTGTGAGACATTTGTCTTTGCCTGTTGATGAATAAATAAACTGCAACTTTTCTTTTTAAAGGGTGACTAACCAAAACTGAATGTCTAAAAACGACTTAAGTTTAAACTTTAATGAGCACTTTAAAAATGTATCTTTATGATAATAAAACTAATATACATGTTTTTTAAGGGGAAAAAAAAAAGATTATGTTCTTTATATTTATTCTGCCACTCATGTTTTGACTCTGATCACTTATCTGGATAATTAAGCAGTATCACTGAGGAACCAGATACCAGAAATCTGATATTAATCCGTCCCTCTTAATAGCAACGCAAAGCCACTGGGGTGGAAAGCAGCCTAGTCTCCTTAATCCCCTTTTACCAACATTTCGGCATCAGCATATCTCATTTATTTTCAAAGGTGGTTCAAGACACACTATCTCTGGCTTAAGTCTAATTTAGGCTTTAAATCAAAATATACTAAGAAATTAAAAAAATAGTAAAGATTACCAAGATTTCTTGAGGGAATGATTCACAACCAGCTCATGTCCCTCCGACAGGAGCAGGGGACAGCTAAATGATTGTTGCAGGTTTGTGTCTCTTTAAGGTACAACACTTCCCTTTGAATTAAAAGGAGTAGGCAGGATTACAGTGGAGACCTTGAGATCCCACTGCCATACTTATCAGGTATATGTTAATGATAGTCTGAGCAACTTCTACAGATATTAATTCATCTGCCAGTACTGAAGAGTCCAAGGCTATTCTGTTCTCTCCCTTGTGTCCGTGTGTCAGGGTTTATGTGAGCCTTGTTGTCCTCTTCAGTGCTTGTCAGAGTATTTTTGGTTTTAATTTCAGACTGTCCTATAACCCTCATTAGTCAGAGATGCTCCCATAATCCCCTTGTGCATTTGAGGTGGCTGGACTTGGACCCAGCACATATTTAACTTGACATGTACCGCAACAGTAATAGTGGTGGATAATTGTCGAAAAGGGAAAGCAGCAGCATTCTTCTCCCTTCTCCCTTTCCTGCCTCCTCAACACAAACTAACCTGAACCAGACAAACAACACACATCCAGACTGAGCATCATCCTGAAGTTGTGCTCATGAGCGCAAAAGCATTTGCACTTTACCAACATGGCTTGAGTTTGGGCTCTTCTCTTAACTTGTAAGGTGAGGCATGTCCAGTTGTCACACTTTTTATGGGAACCTCATCACCTCAGCTGCAGTCTCAAGTGTCTGGATTTGATGCTAGGCACATTGTTTCTTAAGGCCCACTAGCTACAGATATTGGCACATTTGAATCATGAATGGCAACTTTGGTTTTGACATTTATTTGACTGCAGCTTGTGCCCTGTTTATTGTCATATCATTGTATTAGTCACTGCTGACAGTCACCTGTGCATAACTGAATCTGCAATACTTTGGGCTCATAGCTGAAAGACTAAATTCATTATGACAAAAAACAATAGAAACGAAGTTTAGCCATCTAATTCAGCCCCAGGGTGATGACTTCTAGTTGCTAAGACTCTTAAGGAGAACCTGAGAAGACACACAAGTCCATAAACCTTACCTACTACTTAAAAAGTTTCCAAAGACTGTATAATGGGGACAAAGGCCATGTGCAGTCATAGTGAAAGTGTGAGGTGCTTCACCTTGTTTTCGTGGCTCTGCCATCAGAGACAGACATACATTTCAGCCCAGGAACCTTCAGGAGACTGCTGTTTTCCCATGTATATTTTACTAAGCGTTAGTGCCACCGAACACTGTACAGATGGGGAAATCTATCATTTTATAAAATAATTAGCCTGCTATTTCAATGACAAGAAGGAATAACAGCGTGTAGGCAGTGAACTGAGGTGCTGCGTTTACCTTCCTCTTCATTTTTGTATTTGTATAAAAACAGGAAAGTGTTTTTACAGGATAGGCCAATATTGCCACAGGAATTGGAGCATCCTTAATTAATATGTCAGAATATAAGAAATGATGAAAATATGTATAATTAAATTCTTACACTAAAAACAGGATTATAAAATGTGACTAAAATAGATCAGAGAAGCTTTTTTCTGTTGTTTGTTTTATTTTTTTCCCCTATATTTTTATTTTAATTAAAAATTGTGGGTTCTGGTATCTTTGAACTCTATCTTGATTAGCTATTACATGCCTGGACTAACAGATGGGTCACCCCAAAAATTATACACTATTTGTGAAGATGAAAAGAATTTTCCCAATTCTATGAGTACAGTGTTATTTTCAGGCTAATATACAGTAGTAATAACTTGTCACTCTGGCAACCTATATTGTCAATAATAAGAAGCTGATTGAGACAGGTGCTTGAAAGAGAAAACATCTTACATAAATTAAATACCTATTTTCAACTACATGGCTTCAATTTTCAAAAGCAGTGAGTGATTCTGAGTATTCCAGTTTTCCAGGGCTCAAAATCTGACATATGTAGAGGGTCTGATTTTCTAATTTTCAGTGTTATGGAAGATCCAACTTCATTAAAATGTCTGAGCACCTCTTTTCTTCCCCTACCACTCAGGAGTTCAATCAAACAGGTCACTTTGAATGTTAGGTCACACCTATGCAGCAAGTAAAATCACAGACTATTTTATATTAGATATTTTTAACTCTGTTAATCTGTTCTTTTTGTGTGTGCACTTTCTTTAATTTAAGGGAAAATATTTTAACCTGAAAATTTCTTTTGTACATTCTTTATGGAAGATCTTAATTCTCAAACTGTAGTGTAGAAATGCACTATAGACTAAAATTGATGTAAAAACATATGAAAAATGTAATTAGTTTGTACAAAGCAAAGAGGACAAAGCTTCCTTATAAAATCCCACCTGGTGTAGAGTCATGTTAAATGTTATTTATTCAATTATTCAGTATATCATTCATATAATACTCTCACTTCTTTCATGATTTGTCTAAACAAAAGTCATCACTCCACATCCCACCCCTATTGCTCAGATCCTCAAAAGATTTCAAGGTCCCGAACCCAGCCTGGGCACCAGCATTATAAAGGAAAACATCCAGATGCTCTCAGTGGCAAAAGAAAATCCATAAACTACATATAATGAAGAACTGATTGTAGGAAATGGAGTTTTCTGTTCCTGTGCTTTTGTAGCATTCATCTGTTCAAAGAGAGAACAAATATTCTATTGGTTAACATTTAACCCAAACTAATAGGTCCAATCTCACATACTCAAATAAATCATAATGTCTTTTCAATTAGTTTGCTCTTAATTCACTGCTGTCCTGAATAATTAGGAAAACAATTCACATTTCACTAGGAGATGATATGAAGTGTTATTCCTGTGATAATTACCAAGCTGCAGTTCAGTTTTGCTGGCTCCCACCAGGTCACCAGGGCACAAAAGAGGACACCATGAGAGCATTAATGAGCTCTCATTGAAGATGTTAAAAAGCTTGTATTGATCTGTTTGTCCAAGAAGGAGATATTTAAGCCTTTCTGCTGAGGGCAAGAGAGACAGAGATTCATATCACAAAGCCTTTTATCCAACCCCTTCTGTTTCTGGCTTCAATATTGCCCAGTCTCAGCATGTCTGGTTCTGGAGGTCATACTTTTAAACTTTCACAACATTTTTTTTTCTTTTTCCCTTTCTTCCTTTTGTTTAAAAAAAAAAAAAAAAAAAAAGGAAAGAGAGAGAAGATAATATACAGTGTATACTTAACCTTTACTACAGGGATCCCTTTACACAGCTAGCTATTTCTGAGAATAGGCTTCAGTGCAGTAAGATCTCCCTTCTTACTATATATCACTCACATACATCTCAATTAAATTGGGAGCAGTCCAGACAACGCAAAGACAGATTCAGTGTAAAATTTTACTCATATTTTGAAAGTAGATATGATCAAATCACTTTTTTGTGAGTTCGATTTGACTTTTCTCTCTAACATCACTGCCTTTTTTTTGTGAACTCCTGCACTTACTATTTCTAGCTGGGAGCGGAAGTGGAAAAACTGTAAGGTTGCAAAATCATCGGTTCTTGTGGTATTTGCAGAAGAGATTTCTTTCTACAGGCGTGGGAGACAAATCCTGTCCTGCTTTCAAGCTTCTGCATTGTTATGATATATTGCAGCTGTAAACTAGTTCTGGGTACACTTTCCTACTCATCGATTTTGTCTATTCTCTTTTAAATGCCACAATGAACTGTCGCTGAGTATTCCCAGCCTGTCTGGGATAGAGTTTGGGATAAAAATTAATGTAACTGTTAAAGCTATATTTTCTTTGTTTATATTTGTCACTTTAGCCAGCTATTGTCTGGTTCAGCAAGGTTATATCTCTCTTTTTACGATATCTCATTCACATTCATCTTCGTATGAGCAATTGAGTGAGGCCACTTGTGTGAATCTATTGTAAACGGTTACTGAACAGAAACATTGGGCTCTCTCATAGATATTTTAAAGGAGGTGTTCAAGAGGCATTACTTTCTTAACATAAAACATTATGTCTGAGAATGTTTAAGTGTCTAGATCAATACAATGACAGGAGTTTCAATATATGTTTTTTCATGGTCTGTCTCAGCTGCCAGTGTAGGGTAGTGCCTGTGGCTCAAAACCAAGACTAGGAGTCCTGCAAGTTACTTTTCCTTACATTGGATCAGCCCAGTTTTTATCATCTGAATGACTGCAATTTCATCAACTTCACTAGTTTGTGAAGCAGTATTTATTAGTAAATGAGATATGTCTAATACTAACAAACAGAAAGACTGGTAAGAAAGAACTTCCTAGGATATCACACAAGGTCACTCTGTCTCAAGGTTGTAGTTAGGGAGTAACATCAGGGCCCCAGCCTTCCAAACTTCATGTTTTTCTTTAGTCTTGTGCCACATGAACATCAACTCCTTTGTTTTTTTCTTCATAAAAATATAACTTAGATTTGAAACATTTCACAAACAAGCTAATCAAACAAAAAGACAGTAAAAAAAAGCATCCAGTAAGAGACCTGGAAATTATGTTTATAAGAGAGACAATGGCAACATCATGATATGTGGTGTGTAGAGAGCAAGAAAAAGAGAAACTTTTACATCAAATCATGCCTATGATCTGGTCTGATGGGCAGCTTTGCTCTCATAATCACATGCTACCTATATGGGAATTTTTATATTAACAAGTGTGTCATGAAAACATTTGTTGACAGTTTCTTGCTTGAGAAAAAGAAAAAAAAAAAAAAGGAGAAAGAGAGCACAGAGCACAGATAATCACCCAGTTGCAAGCTGGGACGCTGGCTGAGCTCTGGTTTCACATTAGGCTTCACACATGAAACAAATGGCTGTTCCAGGGAATGTCAATGGGTTCTGCAGCTAAGGGGGTGAAGTGGCCAAGGGCTTGTTGGTGTTAAAGGGAAATCTGATGGGAAAATCTGTGTAGGGTTCTAGGCAAATTTATAGCCTGAAAAAAATAGAAAATGAGGAAAGAAGCTTTTGTAATATACCTGTGCTCTTTGGTAACAGAAAAGCTGCTAATAGTCATCATTGCCACCTCGCTTCTAAGCAAGTGCAAGGATTCAGATGGAAGGCTGGTAATCAAGGAGTTAAGTTAATGTTGAGGGAACTTTTGTAGATATTTAGCAATTAGCTGGTTAAAACTCTTTGGTTTTAGCTGCTGTTTTGCAGTCTGTAAGAAGTGTACAGCTTTGCCCTGAACTGGCTTTTTCCTTAAGCTTTTGCAACATTAATTTAAGCTCCTACTAAACTCATGACTGCTCTAACTTGCACCACTGTGTCCCTGAAGATGCTTCAACTAGATAAGAGATAGGCTCACTAATGCAGTCAGCAGAATCAAGCACCTTTGCAGTTTGGAAGCATGAGCATTCTGTCATTTTCATATCCATTTATATGATTTCTTAATGAAAATGGTCTAATCTCTATAAAGTGTTCTTGTGCAAACCTTCCCTTATAACATTAGGAATTTCTACCTCATTTTCTGGGAACAATTGCCTCCTGCTACACCAGAAAGATCAGTTTGTAAACCCAATGGACTGAGTGAGATCTCTCTGTTGAACTTATTTTTCAACTTTCCAGAGAGCCATGAGTGAGGCAACAAAAAGGCTACTGCACACAGTATATAAATGTTCACTACCATTTTTAAGATGTGGGTTTCCTGAAAACTGATTTCATATCCTATCCTTGCAGAAGGAATGCACATACAAATCATATTTCTGATGTCCCAACACAGTAGTCCTCACTTTGGGGACTGAGCTGGCAAAAGACCATGTGCTTATCTGCAATATGTGGTGACCACTTAATAAAGATATGAGGAAAAGATTCAGGAGCAAGTGAAATTGGGCATGGGTAGGAAGGAATGACCCTTGGTGAGTGACAACTGAGGTTATGTGGATGAATATTAAGTGTGAAGGGCCTGAATTATTCATAGAAAGTTCAAGGTAAAAGGGTTAGCCTGATAACATCCTCTTACTGGTACCTCACTCAAGAAGAAATCCCAGTTCTGTGTTGCTCCTCAAACTGAGTCCTTCTGTGCACAAAGAAAGGTGCTGGTGATCCCTCTCCTTCCCACTTCGGTAACCCTTAAAGGACAAAGGACATTTTGTGAGTGCTGCTGACATTGTCACTGCATCTGCAGTAGCATACAACCTTTGGGTTGTCATGGGGACAGGCTGGAAAATTTACAGAAACCACTAGGCTCCCTGGTCCTCTAGATGTTATGGCACATTCCCCCATGCCTGGAACTATGCATGTCCTTTGATCACCTGTCTGACATGAAGAGGTTCCCCCCCTACTCAATTTACTATGACATGACATCAGAGGGAGATGCAGCAGTTTTCTGCTGTTGCTACCCTTTCCATGTTTCTCCCAGGAGGACAGTATGCACAGCAGGACACACACTACAGCCACCCTGATGGCCCTTGAAAAGAAGCCAGGCAGGCTTTCTCCTGGGTGTGGGAACACTCAGGAAGAGATCTACACTGGGAAATGAGCACAGAAATGTCAATACTGGAATATTATGAAGTAAAAGGGAGCTCTGGAGTGGTTGCATTGACAGCACCTTACCCAACAAACCAGAGATCACAAGGGACACAGATGACATATGAGACTGGAGATTCAGAGGTGACTGGGAAGTTTCTCCTCACCTTTCTGTTTGATAGGATTTCTTCAGAAAAAGAAACCCCAGGAGAATGGTTTGGAAGATACAATTTCCTGTGTTTTGTCTACTGGACAAAAACTCTCTGCTCACAGGCACTTAACAGCTGAGCGGAAAAAAAAAAGAAAAAAGAAAAAAAAAAATAATATCATCCCTTAGGCATGGGACTGCTAAAATCTAACCTTTCACATCTGCCTCGTGTTACTTCTGGCAACATCAAAGACAAAACTTCTGTCTGGATTGGGTGCGGTTCCTGAATCCTGTTGATCCCATTTTCTGGAAGCTGGAATGAGTAAATATTGCTCCCCGTAAACAGGTATGAAGTTTTGGTAATGCAATCTGGAAGTATTAAAAAATTTGGACTGAAACAGGAGGTAATGGGGAGCCCACTTCTTAGTGCTGTGTTATAGTGTGAAAGTAAGTGCACCTTGACCAGGAAATGTCCGCAGGAGATAAAGAAACACTAGAAAAGAGCAGAAGAGGAGAACTAGAAGAAGAAGGAGGCAGAACAGGGAGGCCAGCAGAAGAGATTTGGCAGTGTGTATCTCCTTCACAGGAAAGAAAGTTTAAGCAACTAGAAAAATGTTTCCTGCAGAAAGAACTTTTTTTTTTTTTTTTCAATACAATAAAATGAATAACACCATGGAAAAATGTCTTATTTTGTAGTCTACACCACCATCAGCATGAGTGAGAGGAGCAAAGTGACTCTGGGAAGGTGAACAATGGTGTAATGGTCTAGATCTGCAGATTTTATAATGTCAAATTATTGTAATCTTAGTTAGTCAAGACCTGTAAAAAACTTTGAAATGCACCCAGTTAGCCCTCAGATATTTAGTGTTTCTTCAAGAATATCTAGACTAGACAGCTAGTGTGTTGTACAAGGGCTGTTGAGTAAAGTAGCATAGCTTCAGGATGAAGCTGAGGCAAACACAGACTGCTTCTGAATAAAAGTGTCCACACAGGAGTCTAAAACAATAAACCAATGTGTTCTTACTTAAGTATTCTAGTGATTAACTTTCTTGGCAAGCCCTTAGAAAGAAGAAACTAGGATCTACACCAGCATGCAGAAGAACTGAAGTGTACTCCAATTCTAGTTACTGCAAATGTTAACATTAATATGTTGATTGTTAAACATAATTTTTCCCTTTCCCTGTCAGGTATGATTTTAAGAACTCCTTTACTGCCTTTCCTCAAAAAAGACACTCACTTTCATCACCATAGTTTTAAATTTCCGATTAAGCAAAGAGAACTGAGTAAAAACATATTCCTGTTAGGTGGGGAAGGTCAGACCTCTCTGATGGCTCAGCTGGCGTAGTAGTGGCTCTTACTAATTACTCTGTTGAGATATTACCAACAGCCTCCTGTAGGAGTCTTGGAAAGTAGAGATCTCACAGCTAAGAACTGGGTTAAAAAAAAAATCATGGAGATAAAGAAATTAAAAATAAAATAAATCTGAGCTGTACTGGAAGAAGATAGTGCAAATATGCTTAGATATTACATAATAAGAATGCTATAAACTGGTAGATGCACAGAAAGAGAAAGACACTGACCTTGGTGACCTGCACAGACAGATAAACACATAATGTGGGAGAGTTAATCAAACTAGCTGATCCTTCACCCACCAAAGATTTTTTCTGACCTCAGTGGGATTTAGATTTGTTTCAAAGCACCTAATGTTGCTCCCATGGAAAGCACTGGTGCAGAATCAGGCCTACACTAAAAATGTTGCTACCAGTTTTGACCCTCTTATTAACAGTTATTTGTATAAAAAAGGAAAGAGTAAAATCAGCTGTGGAACGAGTTGCGGCAGTGCCAGAAATCCTTTCGTTCCCTCAATATTAATCTCTCTACCAATTTGGTTTTTATGTGAAACATCTCTTTAAATGAATTGTTCTGTACTCTTATAGCATCAAACAGACAAAGAAAACTGCAAGGTGTCCTGCATGCTTTTCTCAGAATTCAGATTAAAACACTGACTTGTGATTTTATTTTAAATAGTGCCCTACTTGCTTATTTTGCTGAAATCAGATGGTTGGGAACTTGTAAGCTATAAACACTCCTGCTTTATGCAAATTGTACATTTTTATAATAAAGGTTAACAGAGAGGAAGGCATCTCTGATGCTAAGTTCTCATTTGAGCTTGAAATTAGAAGGCTCCCCACTCTAGTCCACTTTACAGTATCTACACACAACACCGCCTCTTCTCCTCAAGCTGCAGAATTAGTTCTTTGGGGAGTTAGGCTCTCTGCCTGACCTTAATCAGTGTGTGTTTGGATTTAACCGTCCTTTAAAAGGATGTTTCTTGCAGTTGTAGCAGCCTAGGTTGTACCTGACAGCTCTCCCTCCGCAAAACAGCAGTAGAGAATCCATCAGGACAAGTACTGTTTAGTACCCCTGATTAGTTGAATAAGATTATATCTCTGTTTTGGCACAAGGAGCAAAAATATTTCCTTTAAGCTTGATTACTGTTTGCTTAGTGGAAGGCTGTGTGGGGCACTTTAAATAAGGTCCCATCACACACTGCCTGCCAAATCTGCAATTAGACACTGTACATGGGGAAAAAAAAAAAAAAAAAGTAAGCAGCAGCATTTTTTTTTTGTTTTCTCTCACTTATTTTCTTCCTGGTCTAAAACAGGTGCTATCTTTCCAACCTTCAGACTACAGACAACTTCTTGCAGTTGCAAAAAGGTTGGGACTACATGATGCAGAGGAACCAGGAAGAAAAAAAGACAACTATACTGAATTTCCTTCCAAATATGTATAAACATATTGCTAGTATCAATTGTTAAAATCACAGGATGCAACACTTCTAAAATTTGCAGATATGAGAAATATAAATGGGAGAGATACATAAGAGCTCTGAATATCCTCTCAGTCCAAAGCTACTGTGATGCAAGTCAGGTGACTCAACTGAGGCTAGCTCCTGATAATCTCCCATTCACTGTAATCCGAACAAAAGGCCATAAAGCCAGTCTGAAAAGCATCCAGCCACGTCTTGTTTGCATTGGAAGCAGGAAAATCAGGATTTATGTTTAAATAAAAGTAGAAATTAATTAATTGAGTCAAAATATAGTCATAGTCGCATACTCGAACACTGGTCATGTGTTATATTTTAAATTTTCTCTTTTTCCTCTTCAGTGACTTTTAACAAAATAAAAAGTGAAGGAAACAAACAGATCTAGGTTTTAAAACCAGTGGTCTGAGGGCTCAACCACTGTGTGACTGTTGGTTTTTTTTTTCTGTAGTCCATGATTTTCCTTTGATTTTTAGGTGTGAATGGTGCTATGTTTGCAGGTTGGGTTTTTTTTTAACTTTAAAAGTGAAACTGGTCAGGATTTTTTCAATATTGTCTCCTCTGCTGCCTCCCAAAATACTGATCAGCCAAAAACATTTCTCTCCTCTGGGACAGAACTTGTGGGAGGAAGATTTCAGAGATTTGTACTGCAATAACTCATATCTCAGTGGTTGTTCACTGAATTGGAATAGACCTAGATTAAAATCAGTGCACCATACCAGGGACTAAGGACAGCTGAACGTGAATTTTCATTGTCACAAGAATATTCTGGACTGGGGGGAGCACGTAGAGGACTGTGGCAGTCCAAATGTGCTCTTATTCTTTTTTTCTTTTGATGAAAAATATCTAGAAATTTTGGCTAATTCTATGCAGGTATATTTTCTTTCTTTTTTTTTTTTTTTTTCTTTTTTTTTTTTTTTTTTTTTTTTAAATTACAGTATTTTCTACCCTTCCTTACTTTGACAGTTTTGGATTGTGTCTTTCAAGACTATTTATATTTCGGGTACACACAGTATTCCATTTCATCTGGGAAAGTGTAAAAGGAAAAAAAATTGTGGGTGACCCTTTACCTCATCAGAGCCCATGAGTCCCCATCACTACCGTATCTCTCTTTCCACCAAAATAATATAAGTACTGTGGCATAACAGGGGTCAGAAATCAGTCCTCTGTACACAAAAGAAGGAATAATGGTGAATGTTCCAGGGTGCATAGAGAACACAATTTCATTTGCAATTGTGAAATATCAGGAGATTCTCAAACAAAAGATATTGTAAAGTGTAAGTGGAAAATATACTGAATCTTCACATGGAACCAACTGAGTTTGTTTAGATACCTGCTGGCATGTTTGCACTCTAAAGAACCTGATGTGTGTATATGTTACTTTAAGACAACATTTTCCCTCTTATTAGGACTAGTGACCTCAGGAATACCATTTCCTTTATGCCACATGGTGCACGGATATTGCGGTTTCCCGTATTTGTTGTAATCTGGGTGTCTGATTCAATTGTTTGACTATCTTTGGAGGGTGAATGTGATAAACAGTAGGACCATAACCCAATCTTAAAAGCAATGGGAAATAAAGAACAGGCCCTGTTATAATATATTTTTGCTCAGCTTTGGATGATTATTTCATAGAAAACTAGCCTCCTAACCTCCACTCCTACCCTATGAGTTCAGGTATGTTATAAGTAAGACTGTGGGTCTCTGTTTCTGTATCTACTGAGGTGAAAAAGAACACAAAAGCAGATGCAGAAACACTCATCCATCTCTTACTCACCCCATGGCTGTCTGCAGCCCAGCTCTACCTCTGGCTCAAAGCATCTCTTCCCTACTCAGGAGGAGCTCAAGCCTGGCCAGGTCTCCTGGACCACGTGGATGAAATGTTATTACCATTTGGATGTTGAATGCTTCCCATCCATGTCAGTATGCAGTAAGTCTCATGGATACCTCTGGTCTTGAGCACAGATTTTGCCCAACATTCATCCAGCAGCAGCTGAGTCCAAGGTATGAAGCAAGGAGAGCAGAGTGTGCTCCCCATTGTCCCTGCCATCCCCACCTACTCTCACCGAGCCTCCCCTGTGCACCTGAGCTGCTCTTGGCCGGAGGAGAGTGAAAGTTGTGGAGGGAAACCTGGGTACATTCCATAGAGCATGCTCCTGAATTTCTCTCTTGGAAATTTATGCACAATGATCCTTATATACCTGAGACTGAGTGTTATATATGCTGCAGAGAGGGCTTGCATGCACCCAGTACATTTAATGGGTCATGTACACGGTGCACATTGTACCCAGTCCATCTGCATTATTGAGGTTACCTGCACATGCTCAGGTAGTCATCAGAGGGAAATTTCCAAGGAGGAAAAAAAAAAAAAAGACATCTAGTGAAAAAAGGACATGTAATAACCAAATTATGAACGTTGCCTTGATTACAAAACATGGCAGCATCAAATTACCTCTCACAAGCGTTCTCCAGCATGGTCTTGGTAACTACTGAGAACTCTTGTTACCATTTTTCTTTTTTAAAACAACAACAACAACAAAAAAACAAACTCAGGTAAAATGTAGTAGATGCTAAAGGACAATCTTTTGATACTATCCACTTAAAAGGGAAAAAAAAATATATTTTTGCTGTCCTCAGTTAAAAACAGGGAAAAAAAGAGAGGTGACAGGCATGTTCTCGATGAGGTATAAATGGAGGGTTTCAGGCCAGTCAGAGGCTGGGTTCACACGATACTGTCAAGGTCTCAGATTTATACTTGACAGCATTAGTGCCAGGACCACTATTTATGTTGCTTTAATCAGTCACCCTTTTAAAATCATGTATGCTCAGCATTTATATCAATGAGGTGATAATATTGCTGTCAGGCACCAATATCGATAGTTTTGTCATAATCTAAACTCTTTTAATCTTATTTTTTTTTTAATGCTTGCATTAATGAAGCTGCAAGACAACAGCTACTACTAGTACAACAACAAAATAAGGATGGTTCTGATTATGACAAGTGACCATGGAGGAAAAAAAAAAAAAGCTTTTTTTTTGCCCTTTGCAAACCATTTTAATTTGCCTTTAGCCTTCTCTTTTTTTATCTGACTTTGAAGACATTGTCAGCACATCCTCCTGATTTTCTCACAGGCTACCTACATCCCTGAAAATATTTAATATTTTTAGATTCTATGGAAGTGTGAGGCAGGTAACCTCTTCATTAAGTGGTTGGGGAGAGGAAGAGAAGGAATCATAGAATCATAGAATCATAGA
>NW_010331999.1:0-3505 GCF_000700745.2 Antrostomus carolinensis
TTATTCAGTTACCAGAGGAGCTGTCTGTCCAAATAAGAATATCTTAATTACTGAATCACAACGGTAGAAAAGGGAACAGATCTGAAAAGGAGAGGGGCTGTCGGGGGGGCGGGGGGGAGCTTTCAGTCTGTTCCTTTTTGATGAACCATCTATATTAGGCCACTGTGCGATTCTTAATCATGTTTAGTGGTTTATACCCTTTCTCTCTCCCCACCGGTCCGCTGAACTTTATAACTATATGTAAACACGTTGTCAGTTTGAAAATAATCTTCTCTGGGTTCTTGTTAGAAGAAATTTCAATCTTCTTCAGTTCTAGATTAGGCAGTCTAGTTTTCTCTATCAGTGAATGGACTGGGGTTTCTTGGACAATAATGTGCCAATTGTTGATGGTTTGTGACCCATAAAATGTGAGGGTGACTATTCTGGCTTTGGTATGTAATTATGCAAAACACTTTCTATAAAGGCTTGCCATCTGATCTAATGACAGTCCCTGCGGTCTATTTCAAAAAGGGAGGGTCTCTATATACAGCTCCTGAGAGAAAGAAAAGTAACATTTTGTTTTAATACAAGTTTTATGGGAAAAAATGGATAAATACAGAAACATCCGAACACATAGGCAAACGTTTTCGGGGCGAATGAAACTAATGATGAGTTGTATTCAGAAATTAATCATAACAACGCTACGGATCTATAGCATAGGGGTAGGGACAAATGATGTGAAATACCTATTTTAAAAAATTTTAAAAATATCTTCAACTCTTAAGTACCTTGGCAGGGATGGGAGGGGACGCTGTGGGTCCCGCACCAGCCTCCCACCTGTGTGGGCTTTCTCCATCCCACCAGAGTCATTGATTTCTCCCCTTTTGAAGCTGCAGAGGAAGCCGGGATCTACCTGAGCAAGCCCGTGCAAATGAGCTGGGCACTTGGGATGACACCTACCGTGCTATTAAATGGATGGTTTTTTCACCTGATAAATTAACGCCAAGAAAAGAAAAGAAAATAACCAGGATCTGTGTAACCACCTCCATCCCTCTCCAAAGAGTCTGGGGCAGGAGAGGGTTTCTTTTAAACAGGTGAACAGGAAGGCAGGAAGGAGACACAGAAGTTCGCTTAAATTAAAAGGGAAAAGTTACAAATGTTTGGGGTTTAAAAAAATTATTTGTATTTTTTTTTTCCCCTTTCCCTCCCTTCTGCTTTCTTGAAAGGAGGGACACTGAAGGGCTTCGGCTGCTCTAGTTGCTACCAAATGACATTGCTGCTACGTCACGGGACAAAACATAAACACTGCTGCCAATTTAAATTGATGTATAAAGATTAATGGGAGATGAAGCATACTAACAACCTGGATTATAATGGCAGGAATAGTTATTATTTCTCCAGAGCACATACATGTATACAGAGAGCCATAGGGAGCACACACACACACACACACTCGGCGCCAGAATTTTATCTCTCCACATAGGCATGATGTGTGTCCACCGTGACATGTTTAATTCCCCCGTGGGCTAAACTAATACGATTAAAAAAAAAAAAAAAAAAAGAAAAAAAAAAGAAAAAAAAAAGAAGGCAAGAAAGGCTGATTAAAAAGGAGAATCAACAAAATATCAACATGCCACAGAGAGGAAGGAGGAATAGATAATTAGAAGCAAAAGAGGAGCAGGTAATTATGATCTGAAATTAAATATGATGTTTAAGACGTCTCCTTTGTACTACGGTGAAGATTTCAGACTCATACACATAATAAACACTCAGGTTGTCATCTGGAGGTGCAAATCTGAAAGATATTCCAACAAATGAAGTGCTGGCAGAGAGAGGTATAAAGAGATCTCCGCCTGTCAGGGGTCAGACAGCCTGAGATTGCTTCTAGAGATCTTTTGAAAATTTCACACGATTGAAGGCTTAGGGGCTTTGCTGCGTTCGCATTTCAAACTCAGATCAGCGGGATCACAATCAAAAAATAGAGGTCTGGAAAATTTTGATGCAAAGATGGCCACAGGCTTCAGTGATTTTTTTTTTTTTTCCCTTCTTCTCCCAGACAGACACTCTGACACGACTATGATCCCTGGGATGACAGAGTTGTCAGAAAAGAAAGAGAAAATAGCATCTTGTCTTGTAACTTCCTATCAGTCAAAAGGAATTTAGGATCCTCTTTCCAATAAAAGAGAGGGAGAGGGAGCAAGAGGGGGAGCGGGGGAAGACGAGGCTTTCTTACCCAGCACAGAAAAGTGAAGAGTTCTGTGTTTTATAATTAATATTCCACACTTAAACGTTTCTGATCTCTTCCCTTTACAGTCCTCCCACCCCATCACCTTCTTCTCCTCTACAATTTCAATTTTAGATCAATTCATGTCCTCTGAAACAGCGTGCATAACTCATCTAATATTGGCTACATGTATATGCATGTCTAATATTGTGTTATGCATCGTATATGCTTACATTAAATATATGGCATTTTTTACTCGGACTTAATGTAAAGAGATGAATTTCGCTACCAATATCTCATACCATTATTGTTGCATTTAAAACATGAAAGCGTTCTAAGAAAATTAGTTTAAAGTCTAAAAAATAAGTCGGAACAACGGAAGGAAATAGAAAATTAAGAAGTGTCCTAAGAGCCGAGGAACAGTAAAAGACGGGTTAAACCAACGGGAATTGTGTTAAAATATATATTCAGTATATTCTAGTTATAACTCTTTTGGCAAGGTCAGGTGCACTAGGAAGTGTTTTATCATCTCAGCTATTTCAAATTAATTACTATTGATTTGTTGATCAGAAGGAAGAGTAGTTAACTCAGTTCAGATCTAATTATTGTGGTTTCTAAAAGAAACGATGCGGGTAACTTTCCGAAAATGAACGAGCTGGGTTGGGAAGTGGGAACTTGCCGGGATGCTCTTTCCTAATTAACTCCGAGGGGAGCGTTTGGGGACCTCGGATGACGGGAAAGTTTCCCCCTCCGTAATTTTACTCCTAGATGCTCTGTAAACCAAATCCTAAGAAATAGTAAAAAATCCCCCGTATGTCAGATCCCACATGGATTTTTGTTTGATTGATTTATTTTATTTATTTATCTATTTTTTAAACTAACTTCTCTTGGCAGCGGGTGCTCTTCCTCAGATAAAGAGAGGACAGGGAAGCGAAGAAAATGTGTTTTTCTGTAATTGACCTTATATATATTTTTTTCTTGATGAAAGAAAAAATTTAACAAGAAATATGGACATTTTTTCCCCTTGGAAAGGTTGAAAAAGTATTCGAACTCCGCTGGGTAATCGGAGTTTCACAATATCCCTGGAAATAAAAAAGTCATCGCTCTGCTGCGCTGGAGAGCAGAAAATAACCTCTGAAAAATACTTAAAATGAAGATATTTGTATTGCTAAAGTTATGATAAGAAAGCCTGTATTTTAAACCGCCAAAGTTTCCCGTTCCCCAGCCTCCTCCCCGAATGTGACAGTGGTAACTCTGGCAAATGACATCTCAATAATGAACAAAACATTCATTTCCCCCCCC
>NW_010331999.1:3517-28168 GCF_000700745.2 Antrostomus carolinensis
CGTTCCCATCCGAAGAAATCAGTTAATTAACAAATAACCCCCTATTTTGCGTGGACCCCATCTTTTCTAAATGAAAGATAAGAATTTTAAGAAGAAAAAATATTGACGAACTTGAGGGTGTGGAGAAAAAAAAAACTTTTGAGATGCGTTTGTGGTGTGCTTTCCTCTGCTGGGAAAATTTCTGGGCTGTGTCAGAAAAATAAACTTACGCGGTAGTGGGAGCAATTTCCTGAAGATAATAAACAAGACTAAATAATTTAAAATAAAGTAATTCGAATATGCAGTGATGGGTTTTTTTGAAGGATGATCAGAAACATCTTTTTTGGGGGGGAGGATTTTTTTTTCCTCTCCAGAAAAGATAAACCAGAATTAGGATGATTCGGGGTTTTATGCTTTTCTGTCTGTATCTGGATAGTGATGCGTTTGTAATTCGGGTTTTCGGGCTCAACTTTAGAAATAGGGAAATAAAGAAAGAAAGTCTGAGAAATAGAGTTAGAAAGACTCGAGATTAAAAACAGACGACGGAGAGTGGAGAGGAATAGAATCGATTCAATTTATAAGGACAATTTCCCTCCTTGGGGGCAAAAAAATAAGTATTTTTGCACATGTACAACAGAAATTTCAGCTTTCAGAAATTTCCCGAATTTCTCTCTTTGAGCTGAACAAACTGTATTAGGAGGGAAAAAAAAAATAGAAAAATTGATGCAAGTCCAAATTATGCCCTGGAAATCAGGACGATTGTGCTCGTTTCGCGTTGATTTTTTATTTATTTTTTTTTTTAAATCTCTGAAAAGGTCCCGTCCCGCTGCGGGGAGTTCGTACCTGGTCAGGGAGGGGAAGGAGGGGAGGAGAAGCAGCAAACGAAGTGGGCAGGAGGGAACCGTTGTCATTCTGGGCAAGGACACGGGGCAGGAGTTTCACTTTTCAACTTTTAGTAGGGAAGAGTCTCAAAAAAAAAAAAAAATCGAAATATTAAAGAGCTGCCTTGTGAGGGGAGCGGTGGGCGCTGGGTTGAAGTGGTGATCTCCCCTCCGGCGGGTTTTCCCGGAGGCTGAGGGAGAGGAGGAAGGGAATTTATATTCTTTTCACCCTCGGGATGGACAAGATTGTCCTGACAACTGCAAAACCTGGGGACTCGGACCTTTGTTCTGAGGCTGGCGATTGCAATTTGGAGGTGGTGGTTTAGGTTTTCTTCTTTTTTAAATAAAAGCTGGACGGTCCGTGGCTGAAGATTTTTTTTGGTCAATAAAGTTTTCACAGATCGAGGTGGTTTTGTCCTTTTTTCTTTTTTTTTTTCTTCTCTTCTCTTCTCTTCTCTTCTCTTCTCTTCTCTTCTCTTCTCTTCTCTTCTCTTCTCTTCTCTTCTCTTCTCTTCTCTTCTCTTCTCTTCTCTTCTCTTCTCTTCTCTTCTCTTCTCTTCTCTTCTCTTCTCTTCTTCTTCTTCTTCTTCTTTTTTCTTTCTTTCTTTTTTTCCTTGTTTCGAAGCGTGGCCAACAGCTCTCTAACAAATGTGAAAGGTGATGGAAACCCTCCTGGTGACCCCAGCCCGCTTGGCGAGAGTGTCCCTAACCCGGAGCAGGAGGTGGCGAAAAGGGCCCGATCCTGTCTCCCTTTCTCAGGGGAACTCACCTGGCTCTCACCCTGGTCTCTTTATTATTTTTGGGAGTGCATGTTATTTTTAATACCCCAAATCAGGATGCCCCATCACATCTTCCCCACTCAGCATCCCACACCCCCCCTCTCGCTGCCCCACGATCACGCAGGACCAGCTCAGTGTCCACAGCGGGACCGAGTCCCAGTTGGCTCTGGGTGCTGAATGTGACTCCCTGGACCCCATCCTGCACCCCCCCCAACCCTCAGGGCAACCTTTCCCCTCTCCGGCGGGGTCAGCCGGCTGCGGGCAGGGTGGGCACGGACACCGCGTTCCTTTGACTGCAAACAACGAGATGGAAACAACATCACTGACACGCGTGGGACTGAAAACACCTCCCACGGCACGTAACGCTTTATCATACACCCCCATGTAAATTAAATTCCCTTTAAATCTTTTCCATTGCAACTGGAGACAGCGGGTAATATTACCATTAATTGAAATAAGAACTCGCGTGACTTATGGGGAGTTTCACCCGGGTTTTTTACACGGGTGGTTTAGGGCTTCTCCCGGACCCCGTCAGCTTTCTGCGCTCACCTTGCAGCCCTGACGTGAAACACTTTCCCTTTGCGCACACAGTTAATACCGGGATGAAAGTGGGTGCTCAGCAAAAATCTACACGCGTGGCCTGTAATGTGTATTCTGTGATTCTGTATATGTTGCTTCGTGGACGTTTGTCACAGAAGCGCGATTTGCTCACAGTGTATATAACACGCGAGGTTGAGTGCGTGGCATATACATCCCCGGCCGCGGATATATGCGCTCCCTGGCACACACCCACGGGGATGCGTGGGACACGAGTGTGTGCCCTGGGGTGTTTGTAAAAGGCTTGGTTTAGGGGATCAGGGACCGAGGGGAGGGGTGCTGGCCAAAGGGAGGATTACTCCCAGGCACCAAATACTGCTGTGGAGATTTCACATGATCTTCCTAATTCCACGTTTTCTATTTTATGATTTCTTGCCAGCATCTCAGTGTGTTTCTGTTTAGATATACTAAGCTCCTTGAAATTAATTAACCTGTGGTCAGCCACCAAAAAAAAAAAAAAAAAAAAAAAAAAGGGGAAAAAAAAAGTAACATTGGTTAAGCTATATTCCTTTACAACGTTTGGTCACAGTTAGTTACAGAATTTTCCAGCTGTGAAGATGATGTACACTATTTACTGTAATTGAATTGCTGTTATAACACCTTTCAAGAGGAAAAGTGATACATGACAAAAGTTGAGCTGATGCTGAGACCCCCACTTTTTTTTTATTATTTTTTTTCTTTTCCCTCCCTGCTTATCTGGAATAAAAACTTCCCTGCCGAGAACCCCCACTCGTGTCTGCCCCGGGGGTGGGTGAAGATCCAGCCCCCGCTCAGAGGTGTGGAAACCTTTCCGCACCCGCGGTTCTGCTTTAAACCCTCAGTAACCGGTGTATCGGTCCGGCCGTCCCCCGAGCAAACTCCGCGCATCCCACCGAGAATTCCAGCATCACAGCATCAGCCAGAAAGCGGCACGGCGGAGGAGGGGGAGAGGGGGCTGCTGGATGGCTTAAAGCGCTGAACACAACCCTTCTCATGTTTGGGGAGGCAATTGGATTTATTTCCTTCCAACTCTCGTAATAGATTCTCTAGAGCATCAGAGAGCTTATTTTATAAAGTAAATTCAAAGCAGGTTGTTCATTAGATCCCATTATTATTAAAAGGGGACGATCAGTTGGAAAAAAAATTACCTAATTTGGAGGAAAAAACCCACACATTTTAAATAATTTCTGTAACTTTTGCTACCTTTGGCGTTTTTGGCAAGAGAACAAATAAAAACCCAGAGGAGTTAGAAGTGTTGTTTTATTTTTTTTCCTTGTCTCTCTCTCTCTCTCTTTTTTTTTCCCTTTCCTTCTCAGTGCCACATAACAGCCTTTCCTCCTTCAACTTCAAAGAGGACTGAAAGGACAAACATTCTGATACAGCTAATAGTACACGGAGAGAAAGAATTTGCATTCCTTAGCAAATATAAGTGCTCATTAATAGAATCATGTATTTGGCTAAGAACATCTTGCCAGTGCCGCTGGGAGATAGAAAGTGTTCATGTGGGGAGGGTTTGATGAAGTTTTGATTGACGTTGTTGGAGCCACATCTTCCCCTTTTTCCCCAAGTCATAGATATTAGGTCAATGATTACTATTAAAAAAAGAAGAAAAAAAAAAGAAGGTGAAGCAATAATCATAAAGGAACAGATGGGGACAGAGTGCCCTGCGACTTCTGAAAGGCATAGCAAGGACTATAAATTCATCAAGATACTGTTAATTGCACTCTTAGGCCGGGTCAGAGCTCCCACCGCTGCCCTACCAGGGGTTCTACACCCACCTCGCTTCACCCTCCGGGATTCCCGGTTCCACCTCCCCGCCCTATGGACACCTTAACAGGGTACTAAGATTTCTGCCTTTAATACAAAATCCAGTATCTCTCGGGGACCTCACCAGGAGGTCTCTCTTTCCAACTAGTACTTTTTTAAACTCGAAGCTGAGGTGATTCTACCTAATAGGTGTGGTGGGAACTGGTAAACACAATTAAAGTTTCTTTTTTGATGAAAACGTTGTTAATTTGACTCAGCTGAAAACAATCTCGCTGATTAGCCAAAGCTTATTTTGCCCTCAGGAGAACTCTAGTTTTGTTCTCATTTACCCTACATATTCTTCCCTGTAAAGAAGTCTTCTCCAAGAGGGAATAAATCAACTGGACGTGGACCCCAGGAAAGTTTACTGACACCCAGGTGGGTAAATCTTTTATGTTTTCAGCACAAGAAATTATATTAAAAAGATAAGGTCTTAGAGAAATTCAAATATAACCTTGCACAATTATCTGGGAATCTCTCCTGCTCTCCTGACTTCTGCCTACAGTTACTGATTCTCACTGAAAAAGAAGAATACAAAAATATCTGGCCAGTGCAGATGGGGTAGGTGTGTCTGTGAGGTGGCTCGCAGAGAGGAGATGCTGGATCAGAATTGCAGCTGGTTATAGGGGCTATAATTTGATCTCCTGGGTTTCTAGCATCTAGTTTTAAAAATACCATAATTAACAGCATTTTAAAGGTGAACAATATATCTTGAACTGTTATTTTGAAGGACCTGGTGAATTTATTATCCCTTCAGTCTTTAACATCAGGTTTGGATATCTCTCCAGCAGCTAACCCTTAATTCAGTTGCAAAGTTCAAAGCTTGGTGTAAACACAGAGCAAGCCCTCTGCTGAGAGTTTTACTACATCAAACTTTGTTACCAACAGCTCCTTTCTGTTTTTCACTCTTTCAGGCTTATTTAAAGAAGTTATCTTTGCCTGGGAGTTTCTTCAGTTTTCATTAGATTTGGAAGCAGCTTTTTATACATATATATGTGTGTGTGAGTGTATTTGTATTACTGAAACACAGCTGAACATAATTTGCCTGTGATTTTAGTAGGACCATATTTCATCGGAGATGCACGTGAATGCCAGAGGAACAGCGCTACGAAAGCATCACATGTGGTTCTCCGGGATGGTTTGTATATGGTAAGAGCAGAAACATGCTTCACCTTCAAAGAAGTCCTGTGTTTTATTAGCATAATCTGTAGAAATTGTCAGTCAAGGGATTGCTGTTGGTTTAGGCCCAGCGGTCATTGGTCTAATAACCTTCTGACTGAGTTTGGGATTAAAAAGTCACAAGTTTTTGGTTCATTCAGCAAGAGGGACCCTCCGTCTGAGCACACTGATGTCTGCGTTGACTCTTTGTTCTGCCCCAGTGGTCCCCAGCCCACGCTGGCCCCAGGATAATAATATCAAGCAAGGAATGCACTGTCTTTTTTTTTTTTTTAACTCCCCTCTCCCCGTCCTTTTTAACTCCTATGGCTGTCAGCAGCCTCAGAGGGTCCATAAGGTTAACAAATTGGGAATTTCAAATCCCTTTGTTTCAGCCTCCCCTGAAACATGCCTGTCTGCTTTGCTCTGGGGCCATGAACCCAGGAATCCTTCTCGACCGACAGACCCAAAGCCCCTGAGCTCACAGGGCCCAGAGCTGTGGGCCAGCCTCAGCAGGGGACTGCCCCAGGGTGAGGAGCACAGATCTTTGGGGATGAAACAAAATGTTTCAGATATGATGAATTGGACATCTGTTTCATCAGAGAAAAAAAGGAAAAAAAAAAATCATCAGCTCTAATGAGAGATGCTAAGATATTTTGGTATGTTGATAGGCTGCCTCCTGCTCCTCACAGCTGGAACAAACACGCTACCCGATCTATTGGCCCCTAGGAATGATTTTTTTTTCCCTGGGTGATACCTTTTCTTCACATCAGAGCACGGGAGTATCAGTAGCACGTACTCGATGCTTTTCAGTGCACTCTTTAGCAGTTTTAGGTCATTGCCAGCCTTCAATTTACCTACAAGTTGCCTTATCTCTAGGCTGTGGATCCATTCAATACTGGATTTCTTAAATATGACGATGTCCTCCTGTGTATGCTGTTGTTTTTTAATTCAGCAGCTCTACCAATGTTAAAAGTCTGCTTTGTTTCTCTGTTAACATGGTCAGGGCATCTGCTTGGAGGATTCACCTCCGCCAAATGCTTCCCTACCCTTTAAATGTGCTGGACCAGGCATGCAGGACTTGTTCTTTCTCACGCTGAGAACATCTCAGTATCACCCATCACCTGCAGCAGTCTGTGGTTCAGTGATGGGTGACTCTCCCATGTGTTGGTTGCTATATCAAGAGATGTTATCCCTTAGTTAATGGGATTTTTATTAGCAACCTTATGTGGACTCTGAATGGTTTTATGGTGTGTTCCTGGACCTGATCACATTTTTTGCCTCTGATTATAGATTGGTTTTGTGCACAGATTCAGTTCTTGCAAACTGAACTCTTCAGTTTTTTGTGCAAACTTATTTTTCCTGTAAATACAATGTTATGTCTGGAATATTCTCTGGGAAGGAATTCCTCTTCAGCTCCTATTTACTCAATTTCAGGTAAAACTTTTTTTCTAGATATAGCTATTTTGCTTTTATTTGTACTTCCCTGCTTGCAAGAGGTGTCAGGAGGCTGGGCTCTACCCAACCCATCTTACCTACCATGGGCTGAACAATGCCATGAAAGACATTTTTGCTTCTAAAACAAAATATGTTTCATTTGAAAAGCAATGATCAGAGATGCTGCAAGCATGGCTGGGATTTTAGCCAGCCACTTACAGACCAACTTTATAGTATTTACTGTGAGAGGACCATTGCCTCTGCGTAGACAACTGCCTTTTCCTGAACAGCCTCTGCAAGTTCCTTGCAGCTGCCCCAGCAGTGGCTTGTTTCCAAAGTGCTATCACCCACATTTATTCAACACTTGTTGTACTACAGACTCTCCTGGAAGCAGGATCCAGTCTGAAGCTACTGATAACAGCTTGTTGTGCTGTTGACACGGTTGGAGATCCTGTGGCTCCCCATATTTCTTTTTTTAGAAGTAGTATTCTGTCTATCTCTCTCTCTTTTTTTTTTTTTTAAGCCTTCCTTTTAATAAATTGTGCTGATGCCACAGAAAATTGTCAGCTGTGCGTCCTTTCCCTAGACAGGGAATATATCTATATGTATATGTGTATGTATAATCACAGCAAGGGGAGAGGAAAGGGTCAGATGTTGCTATGGAAAGAGACTATTAATCTGTGACAGAATCGGTACTACAGGAGGTGAGAGCCTTCCTCTGCCCAAAATAAACCTTTAAAAGGAAGCTCATGGATAGCCCAGCCTTTCTCCAGGGGACACCTGCACCAGGTTGGGTAATTTGGTAATTTACTCCTTTTATTGCTTGCATTTGCTGATGGGTCTTCAACTGGATTTTCAGTCATCTAAATATATCAACCAGTATCATAGAATCATAGAATGGTTTGGATTGGAAGGCACCTTAAAGATCATCCAGTTCCAATCCCCCTGCCATCAGCAGGGACACCTTCCACTAGACCAGGTTGCTCAAAGCCTCATCCAGCCTGGCCTTAAACACTTCCAGGGAGGGGGCATCTACAACTTCCTTGGGCAACCTGTTCCAGTGTCTGACCACCCTCACAGTGAAAAACTTCTTCCTAATATCTCATCTAAACCTCCCCTCTTTCAGCTTAAACCCATTTCCCCTTGTTTTGTCATTAATTGTATCAACCAGTCTGGATGAAATTAGAAAGAAGATTTGTATGAGGTATAGGTTTGAACATTTAAGATCTTGATGGCTAGGTCTCAAAGCTTATCACATTTCTCAAAAATCCTGTGATGGTTGATGCCAGCCAGGCATCTACTTGTTTAGATAAAACATCTTTTTACTTTTAATAGGTGTATCCAAAAGGAAAGAAGGAGAAGTTGGAGGCAAGGGGAGAGATTATCCCCTTTCTCATCTATTCTGTTAACATTATGTCCCTTGCAGACCCCAGCTGCAAATCACTCTCTGGTCCATCACGGTCATGGGATCTGGGGACTAGCAAGTCAACCAGCCTGCGGCAAAAGAAACCAGCTCTGCTCCTATTCATTAACTCCACCACTGACCAGGAGGAGGGAGTGGAGGAGAATCCTCTGGTGTCTTTTCAGAGCTGGTTTCTCTCTGCTCCATGCATGGCTGTCCAGATGCACACAGCTGGCTCCAGCCTCCTGAGGCTCCCAGTGAAGATGGGATCGAAGCAGTCACTCCTAACATGCTGACTGGTCTTTATCTGTGTGCCCCACAAAACATGGGAGTCACGTTATTGGCTGTGGCATCTTGATTGCATTTAAAACTCATGGGATAAAAAGTAGATTTACCAGCTGATTTTTTTTTATTTTTTTTTTTTTAATCTATAAAGTTTAGCTTTTGCTCTGGGTGTTTTAACATTATTAGGAGAATTATCTCTCTGGGTGTATTTTTTTAGCAGCCTGCCTGATAGTTTCAGCCTGGCCTGGCTTAGTGATGGAGCTAAAAGTAGAGTTAAATTAATTTCTTCCCACAAGGCAGGATTTTTCAATCCATTTCACTTTTTCAGCTCCTGCCATTTTTCTCACTGACCACAGACCTGCCAGTTGGTGTTACCTGTCCATGTCACTTGGAGGTTGCCTCATGGACCACAGGGTCTATCCTGGCCAAAGGCTGAAAACTGCTGCTTGAAGGAATGTGGACGAGCAGAACGAGCCTCTCTCAGAGTCACTGGCCTGGCACAATACTCACCTGGCACCAACTAATGTGCTACAAGCAATGCTTTATTTTGCTCTGCCTGCCAGTCTCCATTTCAACTTTTTTTTTTTTTTTTTAATTTTCCTTTGCCACAGGAAACATCAGAAGACTGTGGATTGGGGACCACCACCCTATACAGAATAAGAAGAGTTGGCTTAGATATCAAAGAATTAAACATAAAAGAATTCTTTGGGTCTCCCTTCTCACTACCATTTTTATATGTCCTTCAGAATTTTTGATTGTGATATTTTGATGTTGCTGTGGAACTTTAAATTCTGGTAAGAAACCATTGTGTCTGGCTCTTGCCTCTTTTAAATCTTTGCAATCGGAACATGACTCCTAGCAGGCACATGTGTCTGTGGGCATCCATGCAGAGGAGTGTTGATACACAGAGAAAGAAGGGGCTTATGTGTCTTTCTGGAAATCACTCTTGGGAAAAGGAGGGTGAGTCTTTCCTCTACAGCATTCAGAAATATTCCATAACTCCTCTCCACATTTTGCAGAGCAGATTTTGTTTCAGAACCAGCACTCAGAGAAGGACTGTGGCTCTGGCCGCTGTGTTACAGTGATTTCTTTTTCCACCTCAAGATCAGCATTTTCAGCCCAGAATGGTGAATATGAAGAGGCAAATGGCAGAATACTTGCAAATATTTGAAGGGTTTTTACTGATCAGGGTTCAGAGCTCCAGTTATTCATTATTTCAGAGCACAGAAGAAATACAACCTCGATCTTCTCTAAGTGATAGACTCAGGGTAACAATCACAGGGGCTCCAGTGAACTTCCTGATATGAAGACAGCTAAAGTGCTGTTCAGATGTAATCCAATCAACAAGACACTACTCTAAGCAAGCTGGGTGGCATGGCAAACTGAGCTGATGATCAGCCAGTGCACCAACGTATAAAGATGAGAGTAAAAAATAATAATAAAAAATCCCCCAGCCTATTCAAAACTTCAGGATAAAGGTCAAGATGTTGCCTGATGTGTGATTATCAGTGGTGACAAGAAGGAGACTAGTAAGAAGGGGAGGGAGATGATAAGCAAGAGCTCGTGGTGTGCCTGTGGCAGACAAAAGAAGAGTCCTGCAGAAACACTTATATTTTCCGGAGCAAAGAGATTAATTAGCTAGAAGGGCTGGTTTTGCAGCACAGAGCAGGTTTTCTCCACAAATGGGCCTGAAGAGTGCCTTTATAGAGATGGGCTTGTGTTTCTTCTCTTGGGAATCCATGATTTGTTTGCTAGTGAGGGAAGAGGGATGCAATCTCCTTAGTCCTTCCAGTAAATCATTCCCCATAAAAACAAATCTTAGTTAATAGGAAGGATTTTGTTGTTTTCTTGGGTGATTTTTTTTTGCATCACATGTGCTTTGTTAAATGGTGTCCATCCACATCACTGCATGTGTTCCTTGAAGCCAAAAGTGTTTACAGGATACATTTCAGACAGTGAAGGAAGGGGTGTCTCACCATCACCTTACAGCTGTTACGCACTTTTCAGCCAGTGTCCATTTTAAATCAAATGACAACTTAGGAGACATTGTCTGCTACATCTGACCTATTTGTTATGATCTCGACTGTTTTGGGTTTTGTTTGTTTTGTTGTTGTTGTTTTTTTTTTAAGTTCCCACCACAGGAATATTTCTTAAGTGCTAGGAAAGAGGGACTACGGACCACTCTTTTTTTGAAGGAGTGCCATGAAGGGAGTGTAGGGGGAATAGAGGAAAAAAGGCGGTTGTAGAAGATGAAGATGTGGCTAAACAGATGATCCAAGCTGGCATCGTTGGGGAAAAAGAAACTGAGATATAGTAAGAAAGAATGATAAAAGAAAAGAAAGCATATGGGCATCTGGGAAGTGAGGTTAAGAAGTATGACCTTGCGGTAGGGTGGAAAAAAGGGGAGTAAAGGATGTCTGGAAGATAGGCACAGGATGCTGAGAAAAGTGATTTGTCACTTGGTTTTTGGGATGGGTGACAGATGGGAGGCTGTGGTGAGGAAGGAGATGCAGAAAGGAGGAGAAGGGGGCACACAGCAGACCAGGCTGGACCTCAGAAGGGTGATGGAGGGAAGGTGACAGGCGGTGCAGGTTGGAGGAGCTGGGGATGGCTGCCAGCCCACGTGGTGATGGGGTGGCATTGTCTGTGATGATATTGTCAGGGATGGCAGATGACAGGAGTAGGACATGGGGAATATGGGAGAAGAAAATGATCTCAGCCCCCACTGCTGACATGGGAGGGATGAGTTTGGTTTTGATCTCTCAGTGCAGTTCCTCAAAATCTGGGGCCATCTGGACACAGTCCTGTCCCTCACACAAGCTGTCAATGGCATCGAGGGATTGCTCTGGCAGCCAGGACCTGCTGGCGCATCCAAGAGCCTCCGTGCTCATGGCCAGGAGGGCAGATGGCACCGGATCCACTACAGTGGCTTTGCACCACCTGGTGCCCCCTGTTCAGGGGAGTCCTGCAGAGCCAGGTGAGCCTGGCTTCGGGCACTGTGGTGTCACTCAGCCGGACAGTGTAGAGCCACATTGACACATTGCAGTGAGTAGACACCAAAACACCTTTGAGGATATGAGCTGTGGAGCAAACATTCAGAAAATCCACCTTCATTTTTGGATGGTTGTGTTATTTCAGGCATCACCAAAGCAGCAGCCTGAGGTAGGTGACAACACAGGAGAGTGAGAACTCAGCTGACACAACATCTACAAAGGAATAAATATTTGCAGTGATTGGTTTTGTCAACCCCATCTCCTGAGCACTTCTTGCTCAGCTCAGACCTGATGCATAAATTAAAATTTGGGCTAGTGTTTCGGGTTTCTCCAGCAATGGGTAGGAATAGGAGTCTCTGAAAAGGTTGGTCATTCCTGCAACCTGCTCATGCACATCTATACATCAGAGATTATTTTATTCAAGAAATATTTTATTGGCACTCAACTATCCCAATAACAACTCTAGTTTATTATAGCACCTCTGATAATGGAGATGTGAATAGTAAATGCTTTGTGGTAAGAAAGTGATGGTTTGTGTTTTTTACTGGTTTTAGAGCTGCTGATTGCAGCTCTTCTACAAAAAAATAAAAACCAAAAACAAAACCCAAGGCTCCAAAAAGGACAGTATAAAATTGTGTATGAGAAGAAATGATATTAATAGCAAACGCTGACTGTGAATGGGTTAAATGGTCAGCTGGCCCTGGCTGAGGAGCACTGGCTGTTTCTCCTCTCACCTCAGGCACTATCTTCTCACAGATGCTGTTCCTGGGAGAGGTTGTAGTTGGCTCGTCCAACCCACAGCCCTAACAAAACTCTGCTGGTGGAGAAAACCTTGAGACTTTTTAGCTTGAATCCTGTATATGCATGTGTTTCTTCTGCCAGAAAATATAAATGTCTAAAAATAAATTATATCAGTTTCAGTTAAACTTTAAGACTTTTCAAATGTGGGTATGACTTCCTGGTCAAAACCTTTGAGGCAGACATCCTCATATAAGAATAACAAATTCACCCACAGGGAAGGTGTTCACAGAGTGAAACAGAAAGGTAAATAGATTTGAACACAAGTTTTCTCTGTGTCTTAAATGGGTTCCCTAAGCATTAATTTATCAGTCATTCAGTAAAGGTAAGACAGGAGGAAAAAAAAAAAAAAGAGAAGAAAGAAGATTCCAGATTGATAAATTTACAACCGTTTTCATTGTATTTTATCACACAGCTTGAAAATACACATAATGAATCCATAAGCAAGCAAATAATCAAATATCTATAAACACACAAAGAACTGTGTATCCATACTGGACTAGTAGAAAGCAGAGAGCAGTCTCTAAAATTTTGGTTAAACAATGGTGGACAGCACAACTATGTCTCTTTACCCAAGAAGAACATCTCACCCAGCATCCACTGCATGGTTAAACACAGTGCTTTGGGACTGCATGGACCATCCTGAACTCCTCTTTTGGATAGGGAGAAAAGATGAAAACCACTGATGTTGTAACCTTGATACAAGTACTTGGAAGAGCACTGTATGGTGAATGTGGTTTAGGGAAGGGACATATTAGTTGCAAATATGATTAAAGCAGCTACCAGTTTAAAAATGCATAAACTGTAGAAGAAAGGGAGCCATGGCAAAACCTGTTAGCGATAAAGTTGGAAAGAAAAACACTGCTTACCCAGCTAGTTAAATCATGATGGAGAGTAAAATCAAGCGAAAAATAAACACCAGATTTAGAAGCACACAATATTTCTGGCAGCCTGCAAGAGCTACTGCTGTTAAGGAAGATAAGTCTATAACCACATCGAAACTGTCCAGTTCTGTTCAGTCCTACATAGATCTGTATGCTGCAGAGTTTCTCAGCCACCTCCGCTTGTGCAGCAAGCAAGCAGTGACCCAGCTCTATCTTTGCTCACCCTGCTGACAGAGGACTGAACTTAGACTCTCAGAACAGATTAATCTTCATAGAATTATAGAATCATAGAGTCATAGAATGGTTTGGGTGGGAAGGGACCTTAAAAATCATCCAGTTCCAACCCCCCTGCCATGAGCAGGGACACCTTCCACTAGACCAGGTTGCTCAAAGCCTCATCCAGCCTGGCCTTGAACACTTTCAGGGAGGAGCAGCCACAGCTTCTCTGGGCAACTTGGGCTGGTGTCTCACCACCCTCACAGGAAAGAATTTCTTCCTAATATCTCATCTAAATCTACTCTCTTTCTGTTTAAAACCGTTACCCCTCATCCTACCACTACACTCCCTGACATCCATATCCTCTCTAAAGACCTAGAGACAGCTTTACAACCGTTAACAGAATAAGTTTCAGGAGTATTAAATGGGTGGCTTCATTGCTCAGCATCCATTGATTTCAAAACAGAAGTTTAAAAACTTCTTTCTTTTTCTGATTAGCTCCCACAAACACAGCTTCTGGGTGTTCAAGCTCTCATGAAAAATCAAAGGAAGCCTGCATGCAAAGCAAAAGTACAGTTGTCACTTTAGTTTACTCATGCTTGTCCCAGAAAATGAAAAGAGGCTTTTCTCACTTTGTTTTTTTCATGCACTTGTGCAATGTGGTTGTGTTTGGAGTTAAACTTCCTATTGTCATGTTGGAAACCCAAACCGTGAATGCAAATCCCCTGATGGCTTAGTACTGGATTTCTGAGTCTCATTGCAGAGACCTCTGAAAATTTGGCCCCATTTTGTAGTGATAATGTGACAGATTCCTCTTGTAATGAAATTCTGGTGAGCAGCGTGCCTGGAGGTTTGACTAGTTTGCCAGGATTAAAGTCTGGGTTTTAAAGACAGTAGCTTATTTTCCCCCAAAACAGCCATCAAAATAGAGATATTTGCTTTGAGAGAAAAACAAATCCACAAAGACACAAATTTACAGAGTTATCCCATCTGACTGGGGTTTGAAAACTCCCAGCTAAGTCTGTGCTCCCCTTCTTAAATTCCTCTGCTGGAACTGGCATCTGTTTTATTCTGTTCTTCCGTTGCTTTGAGTAGATGGGATTTCTAGAGAAGCTCACTTTTACCCTGTTTACTTCAGAAATTAAACTGGGGTTTCTGTCTCTTACTGGTCCTGGGCATACACCTTATGTGACTTCTCATCTTGGGCTCCTGTTAAAAGACACATTGGGTTGGCTCTCCTTCCCCCATCCTGAGCTTGTGTTGTTCTGTCATGCAAAAGGGCATCTTTGTGCCAGAATCAAGTCCACTACCTTCTTCATTTGTTCAAAGATACCCTTTTATGACAGAAATTTTTCTCAAGCCCTTGCCAACTAAATTCATTTTAAAAGCTCTGGCCATTTATGTAACACAGTTCATCTTGGAAAAGTTAATAAAAACACTAATTACTGTTGAGAGTGCTCCCAAGAGGCAGGTTATGATTATCACACCCTCATTCTGTTGATAGGGAAACTGAGGCAACGTGATTTGTGTAGGATAACAGACTGACATCCTTGCCAAACCACCCAGGTGAGTTCAGTGCTGTGTGGTTTCCTACATGGGGCAAAATCTCCATCTGTTGGGTATGAATGGATGGATACTTTGGTATCTGCAGTTTTTCTCTCAGAGTTCATTAGAATAAACAGCTGAGAACACAGAGCTGTCAAATCTTTGAGTCTCTGCTTCCTCCTCATACTTTGATTAAACTTGTTGCCTCAACACCCTGGGCAAAAGTTGAGGTTGGTCTCAAAGGCAGAAAGGTCTTTTGGGTATGAGAATGATGCAGCAGTCTCCCAGTGATTTCCAAAGGCTTTTTGAGTTGGGACTGTGCAAGTTCATCCAAGGACATTTGCTGACATAAGCAACAGACTTGTGCGACTGTCACCAGCACCTGGGGCATTTGAAGGAAGACGCAAAGGTGAATGGAGGGAGCCAGGCCTTGAAAATGATGTCTGTGTGTCTTCCAGTTCTCTGCTGGACGCCAAAACTTAAAATGCCGGCAACTCTTTTCTCCCTCATTCTCAAGAGGAAAACTGTATTTGGAGTAGGGTCACATGCCTTAATTTGAGAAACTTAATGTCTTCAAAGCACCTCCAAAGCACAAATAGCAAATAGAAAAAAACAAACAAACAACCAAACAGAAGTCAAAGCAGGTGACCTATGTATGTAGTTCCAACGTCAAAGGAATATTACCTGCACTTTCATCTCCCTTTCCTCTTGTGAGTCAAAGGTACAACATGCTACTGCATATTTTAAGCATTTTCTATTTTGAAAGCTTAAATGTCAATATAATTCCCCCAATGGTAATTTCTGTTGTGTTGTTCCAGGCTCGTACTTCAATAGAAGGTCTCCCAGTTTTCACATGGTTATCTCCCATCTCCACCTTTGATGGGTTTGTGTCCAATTGCTTCAAATATTCACTCTGGATTTGAACAGGTTCATATTCCTTGACAATTTGCTTTGAATACTGTCAAATGAGGCATGGTACTGCCTTTATGGGGCATTTTTATGTCAAATTTTTCCCTGGTTCCCCCATCTTCTTCTGTCTCAAGTGCAGGATCATCTGGTTGCATCTAGACACACTTGCTCTGCAGAGCAATCTAATATAACCACCTGGAAAAGGACATATATATATTTTCCTTTTTCCATGTTTCTTTCTTTAGAATGAACTTCGCATTTGAGAATTATTGACAAATCTGTTTGAAAAAGACACGTGAAGGAAAACCTTTATGGTCCATCTTGTGGTAAAATATGAGCGTTTCTTTGCTCATTTGAATGTCAGTGGATCATTTATGCTGGTGCAATGTTTTGAAGAGATAAAATACTCCCCACTGTGCTACATGCAAATCTCTGCAATGTAAACATAAATAGTTGTTGCACATGTATAATCAAAGGGGCTTTTTATAATTATTGTTGGATAGTTCAGTCCTCTAATAGCATCATCTGGTGTAAATCAGTGTAGCTCTACTGAAGCCTGCAAAGCCCCTACCGATTTGTACCAGATGGGATTCAAACTCTTCACTCTAAGTTTAGTTCTTCTGAGAAAAGAAAAAAAATCAAAAGCCTGATAGTCCTTGAAAATGAAATTCTTTGTTAATTCATGGAAAGCTAGTAGAGCAAGTGTGTCAGGAACTTTTCTTGATCCACCTGTATGCCTCAGTGCTTATCTAGGGAGAACATTTCTGCAATGATGGAAAGAATGGGTTTCTGTGCTAAGGTAGTTCTTGGCCTTTCTGCTCAAACTATCTTGAAGATTTGCCAGATAATGTCATTTATAATGTGATCTCCTTCTGCCCAGATTTGGACTGAGAGCACCAGCTCTTTAGCATAGGCCAGCAGACCACTGCCAGATGCTAAGAATTTTCAGTTGTTCACAACCTGTGCTGTATTTTTAGATACCTAAAGGTGAAGGGCTCAAAATCCAGTTTTCTGTCCCCAGAGTGATCTTGTTGCACTGTCACTCAGCATTATCTTTTCTCCAATGTTCTACATAGCACAAACTACTTTCTAAAGCTACTTTGACACCTGATTCTACTCTGGCTGAAGACAACAACATCAATCTCATCCTTTCAGTGTTCTGTAGACAAACTTTGCACTGAGTTAATATAAAATACAATATTCAGTAGCATTTATTTTCACAAATTAATTTAGTCTACATCATCCAAATCTTCAGTGCTATTAGCTAGCATACATAGTGGTTTAGCTAACTTTGTTTGCATAAAAAGAGGCGAACAATTAGGGGATTGTTTCCCTTTTTTTGCATGCTGACAACTAAAATATCCACTAAATACTGAGTTATTGCTTATTATAAGCTAATAGAATGTTCACCTAAATTTCACAGAGGAGCAATATTTTACAGAAGTGAAGAGTAACACATGTATACACACACTATAAATGTATCCAGCTTTCAAACATCTAAAATTTTGTATTACTATGATCTTTCAGGTTTACCAGTGAGATTTTATTTCCTGGTTTCTGCATTTTCAATGAGATCCTCCAAAAGAGTTGTTATTCTTATATAAGCTTGATGTGGACACAAACTTTTTTGTAAGAAGTCTGAGGTACTGTTAACAGCTACTGAAGAGCTCTTAAGTCCAACGTGGGTTTAATGTTGTGATGAGTGCCCTGGCAGAACAGTCTAACAACGTAAGTCTGTTGGACATGTCGTCTGGGCTGTCACGTTCAATTTGCACATGACCTCCTGGCCAAAAAATGGGAAAGAAGTGGTAGAATGTGGGACTGAATGCTTATATTATTGCTTTGACAGCTTCACTCATCTAGAAGTAATGCAAAATGCAATTTATATTTATACTCTCTGACCTTCTGTACAGAGAGGGAAACTATCTAATGATGGGCCACGGTAGCAGAGAAAGAAACAGATCTCAATACAGCTGGAATTTGTCTACATTTTTTGCTTTTCAACCATTCAATTACAGTCAAAAGATAAATGAAACATGAAGAGTGCCTTGGTTAGGTAGTGACACAATTATTTTATAGTGAGTAGGTTCTGGCTTTGAGCCTTGGCAAAGGTTGCCATGCACGCCTTGTTTCACTAGATACAGATTATCTGCCTGCTCCCACTGGACAAATCCCCTCTGCCCGGAGGTGTGTCATTATGCCCATCACAGGAGGAGAAGAAAGACACCAGCAACTTGGTACCACTCTTCCCATGTATTTGAATAGTCTTGAGAGAGACTGACGCTCTAATCCTATTAACTATGAGAAATCAAGTCAGGCTTAATTGTAAAGGGAACATTATTAATTTTAGTGGAAAATAAGCAGGTAGGAAGAAAGCATCACATTCTTCTCGTCTGAGGAGCAGTACATGGGTTTGTATCTTCTCAGGGAAAAGAAGTAAGTAAATCAGCTGTTGATTCTGACAGAACTGGTGAAGTAACTACCAGGTAAAACCATCTGAAGTTCCTCAGCAACACGTCTCAGAGCAGATATCATACTGCCATAGCTCAGTGTCCTTCAGAGGGCTTCACTGCAGCCACAACTGTTTATAACAGCACTATTTGACTCAACAGTTCATCCTCCAGCTGCATCTGTTTCTCCCTTTTCAGTCAAAAGAGACCCAGCAGTTGAAGGAAAAGTTATTTGCAGGAATGAGCATTAAGAGAAAGCAACAGGCGCAGAAAACAGAAAGTACAAGTTTTATGCATCTCAGTGTGTTTTGGACAATTATATCAGTTTGAAATAATCTCTTCACCCTATTGACCCATTGTGCCTTAAATAAGAGGTGATCTAAAGTTCACTGACCTCAATAGTGAGACTTTCATAAATGGTAGTAGGCTGTGAAACAAGCCTAGAGTTTAGGTGTTTATATAAACCAGACAGTTGCTTGTTTTCTGTGTTAATTGTTTTCTTCTGGACTGCTACATTTCAATGGGTGTTTTTAACTTCTGTAGATTGAATGATTAAAACCCACGTTATTGGACAAAAAATTTCAACTGGTATCCAACTTTCTTCATGGAATTCCTTTTTGAAAAGATACGTAATGACAATAATAAACAACAAAACCGATGGTCACTATACAGTTAATATGTCAGAAAAGAATAAAAATGCAGAAACAAAGGCTGTGGGAAGGTCATGTTTCATAAATAAATACAATGAGATGAGACGAGTAAGACAAAACAGTGCAATGATGAGAGGCTGAGTGGAGATCAATATGCAATTTCTCTTTCTTTTGGTTTGTTTCCCAAAGAGAATGAGAAAGAGTACTTTGTCCAAACTATTACTTATCCCGCAGGTTAAATATTTCTTACCTCTGCACATCAACTTCTTACCTCTGCACATTTTGGATCAGAATGTAACTATATTTCTTAAATTATAAGCAAACTTGGAATCTAGTTGATCGATGTAGCTTCTTCCTCTGGTCCCTGCAGGCTGCTGCAGACTCATGGCTTTCTGGTGTGTAATGTTTTAGTACATGGGTTTAAGTGATGGGCCAGACATGAGGACTGAGATCTCTGGGGTGACTCCTCGGAGGTGAGGGGCAGGTCTGAGTGTGAGCATGGCCATGTGAGCGGCACTTTGTACTGTGAACCTCACAGTTGGTGCACATGGTTAAATCAATACCCACCTCCCCCAGGGCTCCTCCAGCCAAGGAGCACTGCAGCTCAACGAGGGAGTGATCTAACCAGAAGATCTGCTTCCTTTTATTTCTTCTTTTCTTTTTTTCCAACTAGGCAGCTAGAATAGAAAGGATAAGTTAAAATAACAACAACAAAACCCCCCACAACATAGCTGTCTAAGTCCAAAAACTTGTTTAGGTCTCACTTTTGCTGGTGTCACCGCAGCCTTTGCCCTTGGCGGCAGGAGGAAAGGGATAAGGCCTTTGATTTGGATGGGAGGAAAAGGAACGCCCCTGGGTAATTGCAAGTTTGTTTTTGCAACCTCTTGCCCAGTAGTTGGTACAGTAAGCAGTGCCCCCTCTCACACGCTTTGCAGAGCTTTTCCAGCTGAGTCACTAAATCTGGAAAAAAAATGGAGCAGTTGAGCTGGCATTTTGGAGGAGTAATTTGGATGGGGGTGGGGGGAGAAAACCACCCTACTTTGTCTGCATCCTTTCTTCTTTTTCTTTTTTTTTTTTTTTTTTCCACCAAGCTGCTAGAGTGAAGCAGTTAATAGTGATTTTTTTTTTTCCACCGTTTTTAATCCACAACCCTGCCCTGTACCTGCCCTTATAATCCCCTAGCATGTGCTGGTGACATCACATGGCCATCAGCTCCCAGCTCCATCCCTGTGACTGTCATTAACTGTTGCAAGCAAATGAAAAATGACTGGGAGACTCGGTGGCTCCCACCAGTGACCTTGGGTATTATTAGAATGACCTTGCTTTGGCTTGACCATAAAAAAAAAAAAGAAAAACCTTTCTTGATATCTTCACAGTGGCTGAGGCTGAACTGAAGCTGTTTGCAGCGAGGAGAGGGGAAAGGAGTGGAGGAAACCATTAAAGGAAGCAAAGTAAATGTTATGCAAAGATGCAGTGGCCATAAATACTTGATCAGAAATGCAGCCCTTCCACCAGCCCCACAGCCTGACCCCCTTGCCAGGACACACTGGGCAGTGCCGGGGTTAGAGTGCACCTTGCTGGGAATGTTTTTAACCCACCTCCTGTTTGTTATTTATTTGCTTGTTTGTTAAGAAAATTACAAAATCACATGTAACCATTTAAGGGCTCAGTGATCTCACACACTTTTTATTCTGGTGTACTTTTCTGGTCCTACACACACCTCAGTAAACAGAGGAGGCAACAGACAGGGCAGGATGCGCAGTTTCTTGTATAATATAACACATGTAAAACCCGTCTTTATCTATGCACCTACATCTACTCTATGTGCAATACATTATATACAAAGTATATGTCTATAAATGTGCATATGTACATAAGCATGCATACATATACAACACATATTTATAGATGTTCATAATTATGGCTGAGCATTATTCTCAATGCATATGAATGTGGACATAAAAAGAGCACATATTCACCACACATGTCTGATGTTGCCTTCTATATAATGTATAATAGTCTATATAGCATATGGCAGATGTGTTTGTTTCAGTGGACTCTAATGATATTAGTAATAGTAATAGTAATAGAGAATAAGAAAGAGAAAGAAAGAGAAAGAGAAAGAGAAAGAGAAAGAGAAAGAGAAAGAGAAAGAGAAAGAGAATAAAGATAAGGATAAGCATAAAAATGAGAATAAGCATAAGCATAAAAGAAGAAGAAGAAGGAGAAAGAAGAAGAAGAAAAAAAAGAAGAAAGAAGAAGAAGAAAAGAAGGAAGAAGAAGAAGAAAAGAAGGAAGAAGAAGAGAAGAAGGAAGAAGAGGAAGAAAAGAAGAAAGTAGAAAAGAAGAAAAAAGAAAAAAGAAAAAAGAAAAAAGAAAAAAGAAAAAAGAAAAAAGAAAAAAGAAAAAAGAAAAAAGAAAAAAGAAAAAAGAAAAAAGAAAAAAGAAAAAAGAAAAAAGAAAAAAGAAAAAAGAAAGAGAGAAAGAGAGAAAGAAAGAGAGAAAGAAAGAGAGAAAGAAATAAAGAAAGAAAGAAAGAAAGAGAGAAAGAAAGAGAGAAAGAAATAAAGAAAGAAAGAGGAAGAAAAGAAGAATTGGCATAGCCTGGCTGGGTCATGGGGACATGAGGAGGCTCTGCTGTCTCATGCCCTCCCTGGCAGGGATCTGCGGGCTCTGCCGGGTCAGGGGCTGCCCAGGACGCCCAAGCCCTGGTCCCAGTGTGGTGCTGGGAGACAGGCTGCAATGCACTATTTGGGGGGAGGCGGGACTCGGCCCGGACACCGGGGTCCGGCTGCGCTCGGGGTGTCTCGCTGTGAAATGGTTAAAGCCCTGGGGGCAGAGAAAAGCGATCGTCAAGCCGCTGTCCTGCCTCGCTGCTCTGCTGTCAGCTGGACCTGGATCTGCTGCTCTCTGGACTGGGGGCGGTTTGTTCCAGGTTATGACAAGGTGCGGAGAGACACAGAGAGCTCAGTAAGAACAAACAGCAAGTGGAATCGAGGGCGGGAGGTGGGGGGATGCTCCAGATGTTTGGAAGACAGAGTGAAGATGAGTTCAAACGATAGGTGTGAGTAGAAACCCTGATACAACTGGGGCCGCAGGCTCAGCGCATCTTCCGCGGGCGCAGGAACTGCGCAGAGCGGGGCAGCTCCTGCCCCGTCAGAAGTTACCAACGCCATCTCTTCTTTGGAAAACAAGGACCAGCCAGCACCAGATCTCGCTCTTTTCTTTTATTTTCTTTTTTTTTTCTTTTTTTTTTCTTTTATTTTTTTTCTTTTTTTTTTCTATTAAATCGGGGCTGGCTGAATGTCTACAGATCTTTCCCCCCAGCTTTGCCTCACGCAGGACAGTCTGTGTGTGACTGAGGCAGGAGGAACCAGCTGTAATCGGGTTCTTCACCCAAATCCTTCAGATCTTTTCTAGTTGGGGCCAAGAGGGCATCTGCTGCCCGTCTGCAGAGCTGCGCTCCCACCCAGCCGGTGCCAGGCGGAGCGGGCAGGGGGGAGGCTCTCCACGGCTCCCGGCTCTTAGTCCTTGGACCTGTCACGTAGTTAGAAGGATGCCAAGGACTTTATGGAGTCTGTCAAGCACTCAGTACTTCTGTCTTTAGTGGCATCCTCCTAGACAAATTTCGCAGGTGTTAAAAAAAAAAAAAGGCACGAAAATAATAATAATAATAATAAAATAAATAATAAAAAAACCCAACAAGCTTAGCAGCTGTTCAGGGACACTTTAAACCATCTGATTTTGCAGGATAAGGCTACCATCCTAATTCTCCCTGGCAGCTTTTCAAGCCCGATCCAGCGCTCGTTGCCAAAGGAGGACGGCTCCGGCTCTCCCGTCAAATCCGGCTCTGGGAGCGGTTTGGCACCGGGAAGAAAAGAAACTCACATCTCGGGATAAAATAAATAAATAAATAATTTTTAAAAAAGAGTGGTCACGTCTAGAAAAATTAAAAAGTTTCGAAGTCTCAGAGTGTAAATTTCAGAGTTTCAGCCGGAGTAACTTGATGCTTTATGGACAGGGAGAAACGCGACAATCGCCAAGGCAATATAGGGACACGCGTGTCCTTTATGAGCTCAAGGGTGACCTCTGTGCCAGCCGCTAGCCCTGAGCCACACAGTAGTTCATCGGAAGAACCGAAGGCAGAACCACTGGGCACAAAACCCAGCACCTCTGCATCCCTGTCCCCCCCCCAGTGATGCTCCCTCCAGCCAGGTGACTGTCAGCTTCTGACGCCTGTTATTTCTCTTTGGCTCGTGGGTTTTATTCCGGGTTTATATTTATTTTTGAAGTGTTGAACGCTCAGTAACATGAGAGGTTTCCTCCGAAGGAAAAACAAATCCCCAACGAAATCCCAGAGCAATCTGCACCGTGAACCGGAGCTGCCTGTTTCTGGAAATGATGCTTGCAGAAAGGGTGAAAGTCATGAGCTTCTAACCAAAAATGTAACAAACCCTGGCCAGTATCACAAGAGCAAACTTCCCATGGGCCTGAGGGTTTACTCCTATCCTTCCTTACACTGATAAGTCCTTTTACTAAATCCCCCAAAGTTTTTTTCTTCCGTTTCATGTATAAAGTTACCAAAATCTGACAGATAAAGGCATATGCTTTCACTGGTTTTGGATCAGGCTTATAGCCACACATAAAAGACTACACTGCAAAAGATCAGTTAAAATGTGTTGCTGCCTCAATGAAAGACTGTTGGAAAAAAAAAAAAAGTGTTTTACTTTAAACCATAGCATGAGGAAAATCATAATATAGTAAGAGGAGAAAAGAGGCAGCTCCCAGAAGAATAAAGACATTCTCCGCTCTGCTGTCACTCGCGTTTTCACCTGTATTCGTGCTTTCGAGACTAGGCTGTGTGGCTCAGAGAGTCGCTTCTCTTCTCCTTTTCTTCTATTTTATTTCAAAATGCAGCTGACACGTTCACAGGTACATGACATTATTCTGCATTCACACCAGAAGAGAGGTTTGGGGAATGCGGTGGAAATGTGCATTAAGGATGGGTCAAGAAAGTGGAAAAGGAAGAAAAAATCCTGGATTTTTTTTTTTTTCTGACAGTGAACCGACCCCCCACCAAATTAGCGGGAATACCCGCGATTATAATGTATCAATTTTATACCATTTTCGGGGAACTTGTATCATGTAAGGAAGGGTGACAAATTTCTGAGGAATCAACTGTTTGCTTTTCCACTTCCATGATATGTTTTTGCCTGAACTTGCGGTGCCTGCTTTGGAGAACACCAAGAGCTCCAAGTTTCCTCACTTTACCCATAAGCTCCAGTTTCCCTTTGGTTATCCAAAACTGAATTTCATCTAGCGAACCTCGAAACTTCTACAAACATGAGCAAAGAAATATCTCATGTGAAAGGGTGTTGTAACTCTGGGAGAGAGTCCTATCAGACGGCATTGGTTAAAAATAAAAACACAGTACGGGCTCTCGCTCAGGTTTATTTGTAAATTGTCAAAATTTTTTAGTAGTTAAAGAAGTGAAGGGACGATTAAGAGCTTTAAAGGTAAATAGGAGAGGAGAATGGGGAGTCCTAGGAAGAGGAAAGTCAAGCAGCAGTGCATCTGATGGAAAACAAGGGTTTCTCTGCGAAATCGGTGGGACATGGGCGAGCAGATGGCAACCCGGGAGCCAGGCAGCAGGATGTGCCCCTCTTCTAGAGGAAGAGAGGGCATCACCCTTCCCTGGGTCCCCCCAGCCCTCGGATAATAAACTCAAGTATCTGCCTGTCTCAGCCCTGCCCATCTTCTTTAGCCAACTTGACAAAGTGGAAGAAATATGACATGTGAATTATTAAAGAGGAGGCAGTTGACTCCTAACCTCTGTTGCTTTTTCTCAGAACCCATTACCTGAGAATTTATCTTGCAGGAATTACAGTGTCTGAAAGCTTCGGGAG
>NW_010332000.1:0-1936 GCF_000700745.2 Antrostomus carolinensis
CATTATCGAAGAATCCAAAACCCTACCTGAATGCAGCTAGAACTTTTAAAAGAGATGGACCTTCCAGGTTATATTTGGAATTCTTCTGAGAGGAGAATATTTATGGGTAAATGTGTATTATTCTTCAACTGAGCCACAGTTCCTCAAGTGTGGTGGCAAAACTGTACTCCCCGGCAGTGAAATTATACTGGTGTCCCTGTTTCACATTATGGAGTGCTACAGTGATAAACAGCTCCCCTAAGATATAATAAATACACTATCTATCTGCCTTAATATGTTTCTAATACTATTTACATACTTCTAGAGAGTGTGACATCAGAGAAAGAGATTTGACTCATATAATCTTGCGTTTTGGACAGTCTTGTTCTGTTTGCACATGTTTGCATCTGCTTTCTGGGCCAGGTTCTTTCTTGTCCTGGACTTTCTTATCATTTGTACTGAAGCAAAGGGAATGGTAGCACTAAAAAATCCTGAATAATGCTGACACTCTTATATTTAACTATAATTTCTTTAACTAGAATCTCCTGTTGAAAATTTGAACCCTTCAGGCTTGTGCCTTTTATGTTGTGCTATTTACTGACCAGGTAATCCGAGATGCTACCGTAGGACCATAGATAACTAGTATACCCCACATATCAAGACAAGCAACAGAGAATTGAAGATTTTGTTTTTTCCACCTGCAAAACATAGCTAACAATAATTTCCCTGCCTCAGAGGGGAATCCAAGTGTTAGATTAATCCAAATACTGACTGGGGTGTTGCATGGAGGACAAAAGCTGGTACCTCACTTCCTATTAAATGTGGAAGCAAAAGGGAGAGGTTAGTAGATGAGCTACCTATTCCATATATATGTAAAACCAACAGCAATGACAGCATACATGGTGGACAAGAGAATGAGGTCAGTTGTCATGAAATAATATAGTGGAAGAAGAAATACAATTAATTTTTCTGGTTGTATAGCTGAAATCCTGACAAAACTAGGATGAAGTATGCTAATGAAGTCGACTGGATATTTTTCTTCAGGAATCTTTATATACCTGATACTTCCTTGATTTGTTTCTATATATTTCAAATGTAAGCGTTAAAGTTTTTGGGTCTGTTTTGAAACAAACACTTCAGATTGCACTTTTAAGGAAATTCCTTGTTAATTTTTAATAGCTACAATCCAAGTAAGGTTTTAATTATGGTTACTAAATGTGTGTTTTAATAAGCAGTAGGACATGGGTGTAAAAAGACAGGACGTAACTTAACTTTACTGGTCAACATTTAGGATTGGCTTAATCTTGATGTTAAAATCCTACACATACATCTATATCTTGAGATATGGCTTCAGCTGTCACATTTCAGGCTGCCACTGAAATGAATATAGAAGCCTATAGGGGGTGGAAGGAAGGACAGGTAACCTGGGATGAATACAGAGAAATTGCCCGAGTAGCCAGGGATCAGGTTAGAAAAGCCAATACCCTGAAAGAATTAAATTTGGCCAGAGATATCAAGAACAACAGAAAAAGTTTCTATAGGTATTTTGGGGAGAAAAGGAAAACTAGGGATGATGTGAGCCTGCTCCGAAAGGCAACAGGAGATCTGGTCAACCAGGACATTGAGAAGGCTGAGGTGCTCAATGACTTTTTTGCCTCAATCCTCACCAACAAGGCCTCGTGCCACACTGCCCAAGTCCTAGAAGGAAAAGGAAGGGTCTAGGAGAATGAAAAGCCACCAACTATGGGAGAAGATCAGGTTTGGGAGCACCTAAGGATCCTGAAGGTGCACAAGTCCATGGGACCTGATGGGATGCATCTGTGGGTCCTGAGACAACTGGCAGATGAAGTTGCAAAACCACTATCCATCATATTTGAGAAGTCCTGGCAGTCTGGTGAAGTTCTTGCAGACTGGAAAAAAGGGAATATAACCCCCATTTTTTAAAAGGGAAACAAGG